>NC_092571.1:24244563-24502063 GCF_037975245.1 Apostichopus japonicus
CTTTTGTTTTATGGCTAAAATCGATCTTACAGATATCCTTGGCTGAAGGATCAGCTTGAAGTAGATCCAAATGACAAGCAGTTGGTCTTTATAAAAGATCAGTCTTGTGCGATTTACGATCACATGGAATATCTTCCGGATGTTCCAACACGACACGTATTTCTGATCAGACACCCGAGGAATGTCTACCCATCATTAATGCATTCTTTCACCAACAATTTTTTGCAACTTCCCTGGGATGAGACGAACCTGATTGAAGAATATCGATCCATGCCCGTTAAGGATCACTTTAAAATCCATCGAGATCTGTGGAAGAAAATCAAAAACAAATTGGACCCAAACGTCATCGTTATCGATGGACATGATCTGGTCAGCAGGCCTGAAGTAATACTTCCAAAGTTCTTTACTGAATTAGGTATTCCTTACAAAGAATCTTACTTGAAGTGGGAAGCTGATCCGGAACTTGTGTATTCATCATGGAGAGGTACAGGCCAGTTTATATTTACAGTTTCCAAGACCATCGCTACTTCACGAGCTGTTGAGTCTACCCACTTTGTACCCCCAAAGGTACCCCGTGGCAGCTTCACGGCGAATTGGAAACTGACAGATGAGTTGCAGGAGTGTATAGATTATTCGATGCCATTTTATGAAGAAATGTATGAACAAAGGTTCCAATGATTTTTTTCAGTGACACCAACATTTCTTCACACATAAAACCACCACAAGGCTTGAATAATTTAAACAAATGGTTTAAAAAAAAGTTTTATGAAAGTTTTTGGATTATTCATTTGTATGGAGGTATGTTTAATTTTGAGACATTATTTTTTTTGGTTGGTATAATTATCCATCAACTGATCCACTCGTGTATACCCTCGCATTAGTTGAATTTTACTTGTTTCTCACGGTTTGTAGTAGTAAGTTTTTTGTGTGCCTCATGATATCACGTAACAATAAATGACGTGTAAACCCCGCTTCAAAGATGCGACGAACGTAGAATGAATTGTGATATGACGTAGAGTTAGAAAATAACCAATCACTAAATAATAATGGTTTCTTAATGAGTTAAACATGTCTTATGCCGCGGATATCTCGTTCTTTCTAAATGTATCTTATTTAACAATTCTAACATTTATCGTAAATGTAATAATAAACCCTGTCAAATAGTTGAAACAATCATCTTGAGGAAGATTTTACTTATAATAAGCTATTTTTATGATATAATATGCTGTAACTTGTTGCGTGACAATACAGGCTGGATTAAAGTACTGGGTAACTGTTCCTAGCAAGCATCATGTGAAGCATTATGTTCTCCTTCTGTTCTCTTTTGTGATACACACCTGAATAAGATCGCTTCTCGGCCATTTGGCTAAGATCATGTGTAGAATCTGTTCTCTTTGAGGGGAATGGTGATGCACACCCGACGATGATCACACAGTCACAGTCCCGATGCAAGGGGACTGGGGTTGAGAGCGGATCAGTCGTTCGGTAGTTTGGTTTTCGTGCCCAGGTTCTTTCCTGGGTGGCCTTTTCTTAAAAAGTAACTAAAGTTGTTACTGCTATTTTACCATGTTGCTGTTGTTCGTTGATGTCTAAACTTACGTTGATGTCTAAAGTCACGTTGATGACTAAACGCGCGTCAGGCATAATGTCTAAGCTCAAGATGATTTCTGTTGTGACCAAATTTGATTTCTAGTTTAGTCTTTACTCCTTCAATTGGTTTATAGCCCCCTCGTTTTCAGGAGGTGTTTCGGCAGCTTGGGTATGCAATTTTAAGGTTTAGTTTACGGTTGTGAACTACAGCTCAGGTTCTTACGTTTTCGGTTCTTACGTGGAGGTGGGGAAATTGTTTCGTTAATCGCTACGCTGTTAAAGTTGGCGCATTCAATACAACAGATCTCCAAATAATGCCTCTGAGTTTTCTTTTAATTGAGCTAAGGACCAATAATTTCTAAAGTTACGTTTGATGTCTAATCTCACATTGATGTCTAAAACTTTCATTGCTATCTAAACTTACAGTTGGTGTCTAAACTTACGGTTGATGTCTTAACTCAGGTTGATGTCTACACTTTCGTTGCTATCTAAAGTTCCGTTGTTGTAACACATTGTGAACGAACATTATCTTTCTTTTCAAAAAAATATAACAATCAACCGCAAGTTACTCACGTTCAGAGCTAACAACATATCTATTACAGAGATTTTCATGCTAAATACAGCCAATGGTGTTTTCTCAAATTTCCCGAGATTTGTTTGGTTAATAGTCCCTTACCCATTGTCTGCAAACATGCTTGCATCTTCAGTGCTCAATGAATGCAAAGTATATGATGGTTTAACTATATAACGCGAAAAGGGGGGGGGGGATCGTTAACGTCATGATTTGTAGCAACAGCCATGTAAGTACCGTTAACAACCTGATTTGTCGAACAAAATCACGTTGTTAACGATATTTACATGATAGTTGATACAACTCCGAGGACGTTGTTAACGTAATATTTGAATAATTGTTTTATCACAGAAAGTTATCGTTGAGACAATCTATGAATTTCTCGGGAAGCTACCACAACATCTCTGATACTGAAAAGGACTTTTCATCTCACAGTATGTTTTGTTCTCTCCATATTGAGAGT
Organism: Apostichopus japonicus; assembly: GCF_037975245.1. NCBI lineage: Eukaryota > Metazoa > Echinodermata > Holothuroidea > Aspidochirotida > Stichopodidae > Apostichopus > Apostichopus japonicus. Next base: position 24,247,188 of record NC_092571.1, read on the forward strand.
TGATAATGTAAAATGTGCATTTATATACCACAGTTATTTCTTCGTTGCATACTTGCGTAAATTTTCGCGGTCCCTTTGACCACGTGCTTCAAGTCATGATTCTGGTGCAACACTGATTCGTGTGTATACAATACTGTATTCATACATCGTCAAAGGTACGTAGTTATTGAAGTTTCGACAATGCGTAAAAATGTTATTTAAATACTATAATTTTCGTGGAGTTGGTTGTTTCCAAATGCTGCAAAGCATCCAGGGTAAACGTTGGATCAGTTGCTCTATGGTTTGATGTAGTCTGCGCTTCGTGAGTATCAGAAGGGTACAATATCGAAGTACGTAGGCAATACACTCACATAACTAGTTTACTAAACCGGCCAAGCAAGTTCATTCGTAACACCAATCCAGTTAGGAGTTTCGATTTGCGAAAGGGATCGTGTTGTAAATGGAATATACACAAACCTCGCTCAGCATTGTTAAGAATTTTTTAACCCAAAAAACCGCTAACATGTTATACAAGAAACGAATCATCCGCAAGATATACTCGAGTTTTAACTAGGGTTTTGTGTTGTAGGTACGGTGAAATAATTTTTTCTCCACAAATTTTCAGGATATGCGCATGTGCAGTTGAAACTCCGAAGTTTGAACAGGCCTAATACAAATTGCGTGGAATTTAGCGAGATATGCACATAACATGTGTGGGGATATTTGAAGAGTTGGGGTTGCTGTGAAATCGCTGCAGGTCAAAGCATCGAGGTACTATATACGGAGTTGGCGAGGAGGAAAGAGTGGCAGGGCAGGCGAAATGAAGGTCGGAGGGCCGCCCCTGTAAAACAACGAAGCTAGCTGGCACTGGATGGCATCCGCCATATATATTGTGCAGAGCATTCACAAAGTACAGGCAGTGATAAGATCGCATCTTCTCAACTACACTAGTAAAAGTATAGGTCATATAATAAGCGCAATTGGTGTTCGATCGGGACGGAAACTTTTCTCTATAGTAATATTACTGTCACTCGTTTCACTTGATTGCCGACATTCAAAATATATCCAGATATCGTTTAATGGTTCAATAAATCAATTTTAAGTACAGTATTTTATGCTGGCATTTTGTCTCGACACTCGTTTTACTTGATTACTGACGTTCCCAGATTATCTCTACACATTGTTGGAGGGGGCTAAATGAAATCAGATGAAAAGTGCAGTATTTTTATGCTGGTACTTTGTCTAAACACAAGACGTTGTACTTTTCCGACATCCACAGCGTATATGCATAGCCTTTAACATTTTAAAAGTTGTTTATACTGTAGCCTCCTATTTGTATGAGTTGTAACGCATGTTATCTGATAGGCTGGCGGTGGGAGATACGGTAGCTTATCAAACAAGGTTTCCACAATTTTGCGTCTGGTCACTCCAAATGGACTTGGACCTCCAATACTATTGTTTTTGGTGGAGTTGTGTATTACCACGTACAGTAGACTGACCAGTGTTTATCATGCCATAGTGTTAATGTATCAAAATGGTGGTTCGGGCCATTTCTATAGTGATATAGCTAGTTCTGCTTATACTAACAACTGTCTAGTGTACTGATGTCATCGAAACCTCAATGCATTTTGCAGTCTGGTTTACATTACGCGGTTGAGCAATTTTGAACAGCGCCGATAGCAACAACGTAAGTTTAGACAACAACGTATGATTAGACAACGGAAGTTTAAGACAACAACGTGAGTTTGATCAACAACGTGGTAAAACAGCAGCAACAACTTTAGTTTAGACAACAACAAACTTAGTTTAGACAACGAATTAAGTTTTCCTTTTCGCGTTCCATACTTGTGTAGCATTATCTTCTCCTTCGTGATACCATCTGTTTTGACCTCCATGGTGATACACACCTGACGATAGTCTTGACACAAGGGGACTGTGGTTGAGAACGGATCAGTCGGTTCTTTGTTTGGTGCCCATGTTCATTTCCTTGTGACTTTTCTTAAAAATCGAAAGCAACCTCTTTTTGGCCTTCTGGCTAAGATCATGTGAAGAATCTATGTCTACGGGAACCTGCCAAAATAGCAATCGGTTTTTAATGAGTTAAACATGTCTTATGCCGGGAAACTTGTGATTTCTAAATGTATCCTATAACAATTCTATCATTTATCGTAAATGTAATAATAAACCATCTCAAATAGTTGAAACAACCATCTTGAGGAAGATTTTACTTATAATAAGCTATTTTTGTTGCACAATATGCTGTAACTTGTTGCGTGACAAAACAGGCTGGATTAAAGTACTGGGTAACTATTCTTAGCAAGCATAATGTTAGCATTATGTTCTCTTTCTGTTCCCGTTCGTGATTCACACCTGAATAAGATCGCTTCTCGGCCCTTGGGCTGAGATCATGTGTAGTATATGTTCCCTTTGAGGGGAATGGTGATACACACCCGACGATGATCACACAGTCACGGTCCTGATGCAAGGGGACTGGGGTTGAGAGCGGATCAGTCGTCGTAGTTTGGTTTTCGTGCCCAGGTTCTTTCCTGGGCGACTTTTTCTTAAAAAGTAGTCTTGACACAAGGGGACTGGAGTTGAGAATTGATCAGTCGGTTCTTTGTTTGGTGCCCAGGTTCTTTTACTGGTGACTTTTCTTAAAAGTATTATTATGTTCCCCTTCTAGGTGTTTCGATATACACACGTCACGATGATCCCTTGATAATCACTTAGTCATAGTCTTGACACAAGGGGACTGTGGTTGAGAGCGGATCAATCGGTTCTTTCTTTGGTGCCCAGATTTTTTTCTTGGTGACTTTTCTTAAAAATCGAAAGCAATCGCTCTTCGGCCTTCTGGCTCAGATCATGTGAAGAATCTGTGTCTACGGGAATCTGCTAATTTGCATAAATGTAAAACGTGTCCCCTTGCATTAATAGAGTTTTACCTGTTTCTCACGGATTATAGTAGTAAGTTATCTTTTGTGCCTCATGATATTACGTAAAAATAATGACGTGTATACCCGACGTGTGAATGACGTGTATATTTGATATGACGTGTACTATAGCAACCTGCAGACTTGTTGCCGGCCCTGTATGCTTCAGTACCCTGCCGTGTACCTTGGCACCCTGTAGACTTGTTGCCGGCCCTGTATGCTTCAGTACCCTGCCGTGTACCTTGGCACCCTGTAGACTTGTTGCCGGCCCTGTATGCTTCAGTACCCTGCCGTGTACCTTGGCACCCTGTAGACTTGTTGCCGGCCCTGTATGCTTCAGGACACTGCCTTGTACCTTAGCATACTGCAGACTTGTTGCCCCCTGTATGCTTCAGGACACTGCCGTGTACCTTAGCACCCTGTAGAATTTTTGCCCCCTGTATGCTTCAGTACCCTGCCGTGTACCTTGGCACCCTGTAGACTTGTTGCCGGCCCTGTATGCTTCAGGACACTGCCGTGTACCTTAGCAACCTGTATACTTGTTGCCCCCTGTATGCTTCAGTACACCGCTGTGTACCTTGGCACCCTGTATACTTGCAATTGTTGCCCCCTGTGCTTCAGTAAACTGCCGTATACCCTGGCACTCTGTAGACTTGTTGCCCCCTTCTGTGCTTCAGGATACTGCCGTGTACCTTAGCACCCTGTAGACTTGTTGCCCCCTTTTATGTTTTAGTCCACTACTGTGTACCTTAGCACCCTGTAGACTTGTTGCACACCCCCCCCCCTGTATGCTTCAGGACACTGCTGTGTACCTTAGCACCCTGTAGACTTGTTGCACACCGCCCCCCTCCTTTATGCTTCAGTACACTGATGTGTACCTTAGTACCCTGTAGACTTGTTGCAACCCCCCCCCCCTGTATGCTTCAGTACACTGTTGTGTACCTTAGCACCCTGTAGACTGCTGGCCCCTGTTTGCTTCAGTACACTGAGGTGTACCTTATCACCATGTAGACCGCTGGGTCCCTTTATGCTTCCGTACACTAGGGTGTACCTAAGGCCCTTTGAAGGCTGATGAGTGACGTTTGAGAGGGGATGTTCAGGGGCAGGGCATTCTACATCCATTGTCTGCCCAAGGTGAATCGTTCAAGTCGTCATCGGAGTTGGGATTCAGTCGGGGAAACGTGGAAACAAACAACTCTGAATTTTCATTCAAAAGTATTAAAATATACAACCGTGCGTTTAAACCTAATTATTTACTAATTTATCTAGGCTAAGCATGCTTGAGGATCGCCCATTTAAATCTTATTGTGCTATTTTTCTCCGGGCGCACTCCAAAGAGAAATGTACTTACAGGAAACCCATAGTCACAGCCCTTGATCCGCTTACAGTACATTATTTAAGGTGCATGCTCCAACAAAATCATTCGGGGCGGGGGGGGGGGGTTGGAATTTTTTCCCCATGCAAGTACCTTATCATGTGCGCGTGACTGGTCTTTGGGTATAACGGTTCTTGAAGTTTGACTCAGATTGACCATGATATCAATTCTACTTTACCCCATACAATCGTGTAGGGTAGATTGTCTGTAAGGAACGTAATGAATTTGGCGTGGTCAAACCAAGGAGTTGTTACTTGGAGAGCTCCCTGTTCAAACATGATGGCAGTTCCTTTGTAGATACACTTAATGACATCATAAAACGTTTAAATATGACAGTCTTTCATGATGAAATTATATCCCGATATTTCATATATTTATACTAGTAAAATAAATTAGTGGCTCATTCACATATTTAAATCTGAAAACAAAGAGTCACAGAGTAAAACGTGTCCAAACGTGTTCAAAGCTAAAGACTCTTGTAATAGAACTGTCCTCTTGCTATTTGTTGGTCTTTTCTGAAAGAATGTGGTTGCATGTGCAATAACCACACTCGGCACGGAGATTGACTTTCATGATGACCCCTCTGTGAATATTGTTTTGGTTACGGATTATTAGTAGCGAATCCAATTTGGAGTATGAGCACCTTCCGTTTTAGGTAGTAGCGCCACTAATTTGCTGTATCATCGCCGCCTCAAGTAGTAGCACAGTACCATCGCCTGTTTAGAGTAGTAGCACCAGCTTTTACAGCAGCATCGTCACTTAGGGAGTAGTAGCACCATCTGTTTAGAGTAAAAGCACCTTCTGTTTAGAGTAGTAGCACCTTCTGTTTAGAGTAGTAACACCTCCTGCTTAGAGTAGTAGCATCTCCTTTTTAGGGTAAGAGCACCTCCTATGTAGGATATTAGCACCTCCTATTTAGGGTAGTAGCACCTCCTATTTAAGGTAGCAACGCCACCTGTAGTCCTTTTGGCGTTCCATACTAATGGGCTCTTCAGACCTCTGTTGGAATTCTTTGTTTACATGGCGATGCGGCTTACCGTTGTTAATAATTTCATACTTGTACTATATTATCAACATTACGTACAACAGACAACCACTCAGGCTTATTTTTCTATCATTCCTTTGTTTACAACAATGTCGATCCCACGTCGCTCATCGTAACATCAGATCGAATGTAGCCACGCAATTGATTCATTACATGGTTACCGGCGGAATGAATTATCACGTAAATTCTGAAACTAGGCCAGAAATGCGAGAGAAGGTTCCCAGAATCTAAAGTATGAAGTAGTTCGTCACCATATGCTTGATGATGCTTCGAATTTGCAGCCAGTATTCAATGTAAAAGGTAAATGAAAATCATTGGCTAATTTAGTTCAGGCCCCTATGCCTAACAGTAACAGTTAGGCCTAGCCAAGGCCGTAGTCCTTATAATCGCCCTGTTTAAGTGTTACCGCTTACGTAAAAGTTGCCATTTACTAGTGTTAGTTACACATATTGAATAGAACTGTTCAACTATGCCTGGGCACTATTCGTATTTTTTACAGTAGCCCTAAGAATTTGTACTAGGTATGTAATATAGGTTAGACCGAAGTAAATGTAACCCTTGCATTCCCAGATGGAAGCTGTGAGTGTGACCCCAAACTGCCTCGCGTAAAACATTCCCAGCATTGTGTTCTACATATTACAGTCTGACAGCTGTGCGCCTTGCTGAGCTTTGACTTTGTTCCCATAGGAGTTGAACTAGTATTAGGGCTCGGCATATATAGATTGAACGAATCTTTTCACACTTGTGTACTGTACATAATTATCGTATTTATCATAGGGCATATAGTAGAAGCACATTAATATCCAAGATTTAAGCACTGAGTCTTTGATAAGATGTTTTAACTAGTAACCCATCTAGACCACTTTAAGTTTATGCAGTATTGCCATTCCCCCCCCCCCCCCCAACCTTTCCAATTGCTCAGTATTGACCTTGTCGTAATACAGTAGCACCTACAGTATGGAATTGATGAAATCTTTAAAGGCATTGAAGACTCGCCCCAAACCGTGTGCCGCCCTCTAAAAAAAATTAACTTTCCGTTGCTTGCAAGTGAAGATCTTTTTATTTTGTCACTACAAAATGCAGACAGTTATGAAACGGAATACCTTGTTATCTTTAGCTGGACCTGAGATGTCCATCGCTGCTATGTAAACTGTGTTGTGGGTATTGACCGTAGCTGCATGTATTGACTGTACACTAGTGTCTAATTACCAACGGTAGCAAGCTGTGTGTGTATTTTCTGGGATCGATGGTGGTATCTTACACTTCTGTTACACCTCATATGAAACTAGGTCAGATTACCGGCATCAGACGTTTCTTTGTGCGAGAGTCTTCACTCCCTTTAATAACAGAAGTGGCTTCTTGTTTTGGGTAATTAATTTCACAAATTTGGATAGATTTATTTGGGTGATTAATTGTGCTCATAATCCACTCTTTTTTTTGTAGTTGATTAATTGCATAGCTCTTCTCGCGATAACTGCGATTACTCGGTTACAGTTATTATGTCATCACTGTCATTTTTACATTGCAGAAATACTATCAAAACAAATCTTTCCCATGGTGTACTGTTTTCGTTTGTTGTCTTAACAAGCGTATTACTGACAAGTGAACGCATGAATCTGACCGGAGCAGGTGCTTGCCGATTTTTAACACAACACAATGCTAGTGAAGCATTGTGAGAACCTGTACTTTTGCGATATTTGCTGACAAACTGCTTTAGTGTTGTTTTTGATAGATTAGGCTATTATTCAAAAGCAGTTTATGTGTAATGCTAGTTTGTAGTCGAGTATTCGCAACTTAGGTTTTGAGCACGATTAGTAGAACATCCAAAGTGTAATCACGACTACTGGCGATAAATCGATTACAACTATCAGCACTAGTGATTATGATGTTTTGGCAGCATTTTTTCTCCAGACATTGTCTTTCCTGCATTAACTCAAATTCTCTTGGACGTTTGGTTGTGCTTTGCAGCCAAGCTTCCCTTTTTTTTCTTCTTTGTCAAGCCATTCGGTGGTTACCCAGGCTAGTCATGACCCAAATTGTAAAGACTAAAATCATTCCAAGTCTGAAGCCATCTGGTGACTGATGATATAAACTGCACATTGACTGACTTGATTGCAAATCGATTGCAAATTAAGTCGTTAATTAGTTATTAAACAGCAGGACATGCATATCGATTTGTTTTAAAGCAAGTCACTTCATGATGGGGAGAATGTTAACTGTCATATCCCATCAAAAACTTTGTTGACATTGTAATTTCTTAAAATTCCAAGATAAACACATCTGAAAGTTTTGATAAATCTGGGAAACTCATAAAATGTGCAATTATGACGTGGAGTGTTGCGTTCATCAAAATTTAATATTTTAGGCGAGTAATAAGTTAAGCCCATAATTACAAGCCCACATATATTATATAATTGAATAAATGTGATGTTCCTCTTTTCAAAGAAGATGATAAGATATTTCCAAAAATTGTCATACGCCACAAACTTGTGTTCAGTGTCCTTGAAAGGAAGAAGGCAACAAAGGAACAACATAAAACAAATTAGGCAGTCACTCCCAGTACATCATAATTAGCTAATGTTTATTCATTAAAATAAAACTACAATCAAGAAAAGACCTGTAAAATGGTCAATCTTTGACGGATTCTGATGAGAGTTGCAGCTATTTTTTCTAATGCCCTTTAGAGTGATTAGGTCAATGCTGTCCATAGGTGTCCATAGACTAAAAATTTTTTTTATTTTACTTCACTGGATCAAATTGTTGGTCCATATTGACCAGCTCACCGTTTCAGGCAGATAATTTGAGGGATACCCTCCAGCCTTGTGAATAACAAAACTTTGGAAATTGAACTTATTTTTTACTTAATTTAAACTGGCTACGATTTTAGTGAACCTTTGCAGATGACGTCTAAGGTACCATCCCTCTTGTTTGTTCTTATTTAAGACCATGAAGTACCGGGTACCTACCTTACAGTTTACTCCATTGTTTTATAAACAATTAGATTTGTTTGTTCTCAGGATACCATGGAATGTAAAATAAACACCCCTGGACACAATTTTTTTCTACTTTTTTAATAACACATGTTTGCTTAAATAAAAGAAAATTTATATCATTAAGTTGCAAGGAGAATACTGTTTAATCATTGGTTAAAGGGTGTGAAGACTCGCGGAAAAAGAAACGTCTAATTCCGGTAATCTGACCTAGCTTGGAATGAGGTGTAACAGAAGTGTTAGACACCCCCATCGATCCCAAAAATACACACACAGCTTGCTACCGTCGGTAATTAGACACTAGTGTACAGTCAGTACATACAGCTGCGGTCAATACCCACAGCACAGTATATTAACGATATGGCGATGGACATCTCAGCTCCACCTAAAGATAACAAGGTATCACATTTCATAACTGTCTGCATTTTGTAGCGACACAAACAAAACGTCACTTGCAAGCAACAGAGAGTTAACTTTTTCAGATGGCCGCATGCGGTTTGGGGGGAGTCTTCAATGCCTTTAAGTGTAAAAGTCAGGGAAAATTTTAAAGAGATACAGTATGGGTTTTGGTTGCAAAGGGATTTCACAATCACAGCAGGAAGATGTGAAGGTATTGTTGATGGCAGGTGTGTGTAGGAATGGGATCCTGGTCGAGGATCCCATCCAAGTGAGGAAACGGCTTCTGATAGCAGAATCTCTGTGTTAGTTGATGGAAGTTAATACAGGTGTCAACATTTAGTAAACAGAGGCGGTTGTAAAATAAACATAGATATTTATTACGAGTGAACTGGTTAGTGGTGAGACCCAATAAATGATTGACAATTCTAGGTACTTACGACTTCATATTGGAGTTAACAATCCCTGTACCTGGATTGGGAGGGTTTGGGGGAGCAGAGTCTGTTTCTTTGAGTGTTATTGTTGTCCATTGCTTGATCAAGATATTGAAAAGTTGCAAACCATCACAAATTGCATCGATATGACATGCTGTACAGTGATGTAGCAGCTCAAAATGATCTGCCGTAAGTACCACTTGGTACTTGCCATGAAAATCACGCATTAAATAACAGACAGCCGCAACTGCCATGTCCCTTTAAAGGCATTGAAGACTCGCCCCAAACCGTGTGCGGCCATCTGAAAAAGTTTAACTTTCCGTTGCTTGCAAGTGACGTTTTGTTTGTGTCGTTACAAAATGCAGACAGTACATTAATGAAACGTGATACCTTGTTATCTTTAGCTGGACCTGAGATGTCCATCGCAGTATTGTTTGTACACTGTGCCGTGGGTATTGACCGCAGCTGTATGTGCTGAGTGTACACTAGTGTCTAATTACCGATGGTAGCAAGCTGTGTGTGTGTATTTTCTGGGATCGATGGTGGTGTCTAACACTTCTGTTACACCTCATTCGAAACTAGGTCAGATTACCGGCATGAGACGTTTCTTTTGCGCAAGTCTTCACACCCTTTAATCAAGCTCTACAAAATCTAAAATCACAGCTTAAAAGTTGTTCAAAACTTTGATAATATATTGCGCCAGAAAACGGAAAGATGTCGACCTTACAGAACTTTTCAAGTGCTCTTGAAAGCTGAAAGATTGTCGCAGTGCTCTGTCATAAAAATGACAATCCAAGGCAGTTTATAATTTGCCCTATAAAATACTTCTTTGGCCCTCTAGGTCCTTCATTCTAGTCCTGATATAGGCATAGCATTTAGTTCATACTGTAGTCTGACTGACTTCCCAATCTAGGCCTATACTCGACAGGCCTGCAACAATGTACAATATATACTTTATGCATACGATGCATGCTGGTAAGTTTTTATTAAGAGTGGAATGCCCACCCACACCTGTCCATGTGTTCACCCATGCAAGAAAGTCAAATATTAAAAAGCTCTGTTTTCATAGCTCCACTCAGAACTATTTTGGCTAGCAAGTCAACTATGTAACTATACAGTAGGTACTATGTAAAGTACTGTGTTAGAAAAAGTTACCCAAGAAAGAACCTGGACACGAAAAACCAAATAATGAACCGACTGATCCGCTCTCAACCCCAGTTCCCTTGCATCGAGACTGTGACTGTGTGATTATCCCCTAGAAAAGGGAACAGATATTACACATGATCTTACAGTAGCCAAAGAGCAGATCAAGCATCATACTAGGGACACATACTGAGGATTAATGTAAGTAGTAGAATTACATAGGAGCTCTCAAAGACAATCTCCTTGCTCTATCTGCTAGGACATTTGGGTTTGAGCACTGTAAAGTTGGAAATGAATACCTGTAACTTATTTGTTCTGTGTCAAGCATATCATGCCATAGCTGCTGACTATGTGTTTCCCAATTGTACTGCTGTTTGTGTTAGAAAGCAATGCATTCTTCACTGGAAAACATTACCTATTTTAAATATGCATATGAAGGTTCTATATATCATAAAGCCTGGTTGTAGTAAAATACAAAATGCAGCTTCTGATCATAGTGTTAACAAGAACTACTTTAATGCGATCAGAATATAGCATTAAAATGATACATATATGCAGAAGACATACATTCCTCCTAGAATTAGTATCTTATTTCATAAGGAGACTGAACTGAATTTTGTTTACTTTAGTCTCAACAAGGTTTACAGCACCATTTGTGTTAAAAACAAAATTCGATGCTTTCGTTTGATCAAATCAATTTCTTTTGTGTTGAAATACCGACGAAGGTCACTCGAGAAATGGAAAGCTTCTCAAAAAGGTGTTGTTAGTAAAGGGAAAAGAGTACAGTCAGCTACATATTGTAAAAGAGAACAATAGCTATTCATAATTTGACAGTGACTTGTTTATCTGGGATCTCTGTGGCTTCCAAGTTCTTTAGAGTTTGTACTGCTTAGTCAAGATTTTGTGGCTTGACTTTCAATCTAACTTTTTTTTACGAGAAAGGTTGTACACTATATCCGTTGCGGCGATTGTTTGTAGAATCTGTGTGCTTTGGTGACCAGTGTTAGTTTTACCAGTACATTACAAGCTCGATCATATCACAGGGGAAAAGTCATCTCTAGTAATCTGTAAGTGTGATAAGTTTCTGTATCTCTGTTTGTTTAATTTGTCAGTGGTAAAAGTTGATCTGTTTTGGGGGGAAATTTATCCTAGGAACTCTAGTCTGATTTGATGTAACTTAGCTGTTTACATCCAACACATCATCATCTGCTGCTGGTCATCTTCAGTGTATATTGGCCTTGAAACTCTAATGCCTACTGTATTAGAGTGATTAAGACAATGTCTTTCATAGGTGTCCGTAGACCTTTAAAGTTAAAGGGTCAGATGAGGTTAGAGGGTCGGAGGTCAGAGGGTCAGACATTTGGATCCTAGCAGGATCGCCTTTAAAAGGTGAACTTAAATGAGAACAGACTTGAGTTTGAGAATTGTCAAATTTCCTTCCTTAATTATATATACTGTGTGTTTGGTCAAAGGGAGAGGATTAATTATCAGAAAGATAAAAAAACATATATTTTGAAAATGTCAGAAAAGATGATAACTGAGCCTTAGTGGTTTTTGTTGTTGTTATTGTTTGTAATTTCCAACATCTCCAGTACTGTCAGCTACTGTACACATGTCTCAACAAAAGAGATAAGTAGTAGCTCATTTGAGCTTGTGAATTCCAACGTCCACATCTTCGGAAGATTTGTTTCATATTGTGCTTTATTTTCTTTGATCAAGAAACTGAAGTTAAATGTAAGATTCAGCAAGTAATGCGTAGATCAGTAGATGCGACCTGTTGCAAAGAAAAACAGCAAGAAGCTAAACCGCTTTCTTCCTTTTATAGATGCGTTTTCTTTACTTCTCTAATTTGAAGAAAGTTCTTGAAGAAGAGGGGGGGGGAGGGGGGGAGGGCATAAGGGTTATTACTTGAAGTAGAGTCAGCAAGTAATGTGCAGATTGAATGTTTTGCAAGAGTTTGACTGGTTCTCATTAAAGGCATTGAAGACTCGCCCAAAACCGCTTGCGGCCATCTGAAAAAGTTGACTTTCTGTTGCTTGCAAGTGACGTTTTGTTTGTGTAGCTACAAAATGCAGACAGTGATGAAAGGTGATACCTTGTTATCTTTAGCTGGACCTGAGATGTCCATTGCTGTATCGTTTATACACTGTGCTGTGGGTATTGACGCAGCTCTATGTACTGACTGTACACTAGTGTCTAATTACCGACGGTAGCAAGCTGTGTGTGTATTTTCAGGGTCGATGGTGGTGTCTAACACTTCTGTTACACCTCATTCGAAACTACTGTAGGTCAGATTACCGGCATTAGACGTTTCTTTTTGCCCGAGTCTTCACACCCTTTAACTTTAAAAGAAAAACAATGCTAAAATATTTTCTTTTCTTCATCCTTCTATAGCTTTGCTTTCTTTACTACCTGGCTTTGAAGAAAACCCTCTCGAAGCGATACTGAATCGTCGAGCCATTGGACCAGCCTCGGTAACTGCGAGCGGATTCATGGTTATTTCGTGATGGAGCTCTCTCTGGATATACCATGCTCCTCCTCTTCTTCTTCCTCCACTGCCTCTTCCTGCCACCAATCACCCACGGGCCCGACCTCACAGCATTCCGTCGCTAGCCCCGCGGCGGCGGGTATCAAACAGGCCAAGGAATGGCTACACCATGCAGACCACCATACCGTAGACTCGTTCTTCACCATGGACCTGATGAGAAAGCAGAAACTTCTTTGTGATGTGGTACTGAAAGTGGGAGATAAAGCCATACCCGTCCATCGATTGGTCTTGGCGTCCTGTAGTCCATACTTCCATGCCATGTTCACAAGTGAGACTTTCATGACCTTTATTTCCCCTTGAAATTTCATTACGAAACATAACATTAAACACCTTCAAGTTGTGAATAGATTGACACATTATTTGATCCAAACTGTTAGCTATGTAACACATTGGCATACTGTGACATTCCTACTAGGATTATAAGCTGTGTTGATCACTGTCACACTAGCACTCCTACTTATATAAATCTGTGTAACACTGTCACACTGTAACACCCCTACTTCAACAAGCTACAGTATGTCACACTGTAACACGCTCACTTCAGTAAGCTGTGTAACTCTGTCACAATGTAACACTCCTACGTCAATGAGCTGTGTAACACTGTCACACTTTAACATTCCTACTTAAATAAGTTAAACACTGTCACACTGTAACACTCCTACTTCAACAAGCTACAGTATGTCACACTGTAACACGCTTACCTCTGTAAGCTGTGTAACACTGTCACAATGTAACACTCCTACGTCAATGAGCTGTGTAACACTGTCACAATGTAACACTCCTACGTCAATGAACTGTGTAACACTGTCACACTTTAATGTTCCTACTTAAATAAGTTAAACACTGTCACACTGTAACACTCCTACTTCAACAAGCTACAGTATGTCACACTGTAACACGCTTACCTCGGTAAGCTGTGTAACACTGTCACAATGTAACACTCCTACGTCAATGAGCTGTGTAACACTGTCACAATGTAACACTACGTCAATGAGCTGTGAAACACTGTCACAATGTAACACTCCTACGTCAATGAGCTGTGTAACACTGTCACACTTTAATGTTCCTACTTAAATAAGTTAAACACTGTCACACTATAACACTCCTACTTGAACAAGCTGTGTTACACTGTCACATTGTCACACTCCTACTTCAGTAAGCTGTGTAACACTTGTCACACTGTAACACTCCTACTTCAACAAGCTATAGAACACAAGTTGTCAAACTTTAACACTCCTACTTCAATAAAGCTGTGTAACGCTGTCACACTGTAACACTCCTACTTCAACAAGCTACAGTATGACACACTGTAACAAGCTTACTTCAGTATGCTGTGTAACACTGTCACAATGTAACACTCCTACGTCAATGACCTGTGTAACACTGTCACACTTTAACGTTCCTACTTCAATAAGCTGTGTAACACTAATATTTCAAAATGTTATTTTTAAGTTTAATGTCCCTACTTAAATATGTTATTTTTAAGTTTAATGTCCCTACTTAAATAAGTTAAACACTGTCACACTATAACACTCCTACTTCAAAAAGCTGTGTTACACTGTCACACTCCTACTTCAACAAGCTGTGTAACACTAACATTTCAAAATGTTATTTTTAAGTTTAATGTCCAATATAAATAAATAATGGGCAACTAAATTCAACTAACTCAATAGCAATAACAGTGCAGTCTCATTTATTATGTAGTAATGCTGTGCTGGGTATTGTACAGCAACTACCAACACGACATCCCTGGGAATTCAGATATGGATTTAATCAAAAACACTTGTCGAACAGTTTGGGCAAATCCTCTCCGTTATTCCCAGAGGAGGACTTGTAAGGAGTTTGTGCTTGTTCTCATATTCTGCCGTATTTATCCGTACTTTATGGCCCGGCACAAGGGCGGCGGAAGCACTTTTAATCTGGGGGGGCACCGATATCAAAGGGCACTTTGCAGAAATTTGATTGGACTGATGCAGCCTTATATTTAGTACCCTTTATAACTCTTATTGTGTTATCTTATTTGCGTATACACATCACTCCATCAATGCCCCCCCCTCCCCCCCCCATGGAAAATATGCATATATACTAGCACTGCAATATCCAATGTGCAAATTGGGAAACAAGGGTTATGTTAATATCTTAACAAATTTTTCCTACTCGAAATGGCTTTGAGTTTGACCCACAGAAATTCATTGAAAGTCAGGGGCGTAGCCAGGATTTGCAAAGTTGTATGCATGACTATCAGAGCGGAGCGCCACCATCGGTTGGCGCGGAGCGTACAAAAAAATTTTTGGTTTTGCAAACCCCTCAGATGGCCGGAAACGGCCCTTCCCGAGTGTTCATTCTGGTTCCCTGGCCTCTTGCTAACTTGAGACACCTCAATTTTTATGTAGAAAAAGGGCACATTTTTAACCTGAGGAAAAGTGGGGGGGCACGTGCCCCCTGTGCCCCCCCGGTTCCGCCGCCCTTGGCCCGGCATGCATCTCTACTGCTACCGGGGAAATAATTCATCCAGCATCACATCGCAAAATGTTCAAATTGCCTAGATCTACAAACTTGTCAAAAAGATGTGTTGTAGATTTCCTACACTGGAATAATAGTAATTTATGAAACAAAAATTCAAACCCTTCAGAACTGCTCCTTCACAAGACTTGGACACTAAATTACAATCCTTGGGTACTCATACTCCTCTGGGAATCTATTACCGATACTAGTGCAAAATGATGTACTTACAACCTTGTACTCATACCAAAGGACATTGTACTCATGATGTAGTGCTCATTGAGAGCGTGGTGGCCAACTGGCTAAGGTGTCGGACTTGTGATCCAAGGATTGCTGGTTCGATTCCTGCCTAGTTCATTACGTTGTGTCCTTGGACAAGATGCTTTATCTCGCTTGCCTCTCTCCACCCAGGGGTTAAATGGGTAACTTGTAATTGGGAGCAGTATAGCTGCTGCCGACTGGAGGGATAGTCTCTGGGACAGGTTATCATTGACCAGGGATAATATAACGTCTGTAAAGTGCTTTGAGACCTATCGCTGGTATAAAGCGCTATATAAAAAGCAAATATTATGTTAATATTATGATAATCTTGTAAATTACAAGTCCATCCTAATAAATAACTACATGCTGCACGGTATCAGCAAACTATATAAAGTACGAACAAACGGTCTCCTTTCACACCATAGTTGAAACACTTTACCGTCATGTCGTGCCTCCTCCTTTTCTTCAAATGAACGTGCACCGGACTATGTCTTTCACCTTGTTTGCTGTAATTGTGTTTTATTTACATTTATAGACGAGATGGCTGAATGTTTCAAATCTGAGGTCACCCTCCATGACATCGATGCCAATGCTGTTGAACTACTCGTAGCATTTGCCTACACTTCGGAAATTAAGATCACGGAGGAAACTGTTCAGGTAAGTTTTAAAACAACCAATAACTCTGATAGCACACCTCCTTGTGTCAACACCTGGTAAACATGATTACAGAAATTTGAAGAATCTAATGAGTACGGTCAAAATATTACGATCTAAGCAAAACTAGAGAACCTCCACAAAACTAGACGGGTTGTAAACATTCAATTTCTCCCTGCTCTCTAAATTACATTTTCAAAATCTTTGTCAACATTTCAAGCAGAGTTATGGTCTTGCGTTCTTTGTAAACAATGTTGTCTCATAATATTGTGCAGTTTACAATTTTAGCCATCCAAGGGCTAATAAAAGTGCCAGTGCATAAAATAAGCTACCGGCATAAATCAGATTCCCACTCGCATTTTTCTTGTTTCGGGTTCATACGAAAGCAACATTAATTGTGCACTGGCAGAGAAATTCAAGTGCCTCTGTTTTTGTCTACTGGAAAATGGCAAAATCCTCTGGCATGTTGCCAAATAGATTAGCCCGAAGTCCTATGCCTGCCTTGTTAATACGCTGATATTCAAGTTAAACATTCAAAGAATGGTTAAAAATCTGGCACCAAATTGCAAAAATGAATTTACTCAAACAAGGAAATATTACTACACAAATGTGAAGATGGATAGCTGTTTGGGGCATAAATTGTTAAATGAACATTGATGATTAACAAAATGCCCTTAATAAACCTGATCTGTGAAATGAACGTGCACCTAAATTTTTACCCAGAAAATGTGATATTATAATTATATCTTGTGTAAAAGTAAGTTGGCCTGACGTTTCGATCCCAGCAGGATCTTCTTCAAAGGCTAAATGACTAGTAACAGTAACAGAAGGGACAAAAACATGCACAGAATACAGACAAGTTAATGAGCATGGTGAACACAAAGAGATAGATGTAAGGGGATTAGTAGACAAGGGATGGAGAGAAGAAAGAAAGAAACCAACAGGGGAAGAGGAGAGGTAGGAGATAAACAGTGGAGGGACAAAGAGAGGATTAAGGGAAGAGTGTAGGGAATAAGCTGGATAATAATTATATCTTGTCTCCCTTGCAGTACTTGCTACCAGCAGCCAGCTTACTCCAGCTTCACAGCGTACGGGACGCCTGCTGTCGGTTCCTTGCCACCCAGCTGACTCCCTCCAACTGTCTCGGAATCAGACGGTTCGCAGACACTCACGGATGTTTCGATCTGGAGACCTCGTCCAAGCAGTTTGTCCTTCAAAACTTCAATCGAGTCGTAGACGTCGAGGAGTTTGGCCAACTTAAATTTGAGGAGGTATTTACTTTAATATACAACAAAAATACGATGATGCACGGCTTGAATAGTATCCAAGGGTATCGTTCACAAACTGCCTTGGTGTTTGCCAAGCCAGGATCCCATCCCCTCGCACCTCTTTCTCTCTCTCCTCCCCCCCTCCCCACCACAAAAAAAATTACAGAGGGGGTAATTATTGTGACATTGGTAACTACATGGCAGTGACTGCATATGCAATAGTGCAAATTAGCTTGTTAATTGTGCTACCATGGTCCCACTTTCCCCTCCCCCCGCCTCCCCTCCATACCAAAACAAAAGTGTAATAGGCAGTTCAAATCCTGGTGAACAAAACTTGGCTGGGCTCAGTGCATGGGGGGAAGGAATTGTTGAAGAGCCACAAAGTTTCTCACAGTTGGAACATCATTATTGACAATAACTTTCAACAAAGTTTCAATAAATTTTGCACCCAATCTCAGCTTGCTTAGTGGAGAGGCTATGATGCGAGTGAACCCATTCACTGCGAAATCTAATAATAGACAAATGCAGGGCGGTAACTTATTTCATTTTCTCTGTGAATTTTCATTACATAGGTGGAAGAGCTGGTGTCCAGCGAGGAACTGGTGGTCGCAGAGGAAGATGCGTTTCTAGCCGTCACAAAATGGATAACCAATGACCAAACCAAAAGAAAGAAGCATACATATTCAGTGAGTAATTAGCATATCTTGTGAATAGCCATTACCAGTGAATTGATCTCTGGTTGTAAAGCATTATTTATTCATTTTTAATATAACTAATGGATGACAAAAGATGTGTAGAAAAGTATTAATATGGCACCTCAGTATTTTTATGGAATGGAAAAAGTTTTCAGCTCAAAAGCAAAAATTATTCTCTCTGGTCAGAATCGTACCATCAAGTTGAAAATTCCAGATTGTAGTTGTAGAATGACAACAAAAATTATCATATTTCTACCACGATCTATTATGGTAGTAAACTATGGCTAAAAGGCGCTAAAACCAGTCTTTCCTTCTTCTGATTGGGTGTAATATTGACAACATTTTTAGTTAATTCTTTTTACTGTTAAGCTGTAAAGTAGAATGTTATTCAGGAACAATATTCATAGCAGCTATTAAAGAGGTTTATGGCATCTATTGTTTTTGCTAGACTAATTAATATATGGAAATCCTTTTAGTTAATAATATTAGGACAAATGACTGAGTTCCATATCACCTTTCAGTTTTGTCCATATTGGCCTCCCTCACATCCTTCTGACATTTTATTTTTCCTCGATCGTCACCCACAGCTGATGAGACACATACGTTTACCTCTGACCTCGAGAAACTTTGTGGCCCAGTGTGTAGCTTGCCATCCACTGGTCCAGGCCAGTCCCGATTGCAAGGACTTGGTCATCGAGGCTATGAAGTATCACTTGTTGCCCGACCAACGTACTTTATTACAGTCGCCCAGGACACTAGCTAGACACCACGCAGCAGCGACACCTATGCTCTTTGCAATCGGTGGGTAATATAATATATGATTGTAGCAAATTTGCAATTTTGAGATCTAGAAGTAGGCTAGTCTGAAAGTTTTCTCGTTAACTCCAAGACTCCGCCCCAAAGAAGTAAAAACAAAGGAGAAAAGAAAGAACGAAGAGGTAAAGCAGAAGTCACAGATTTCAGGAATGTGAAGGAGGTAATTTTGCCTCTCCCTACTTACCCCCTCCCCCTCCCCATCCCACCCCTTAAAAAATATCAAGGTTAAAGCATGACCAAAAAGGCCCCTGTAACACAAACCAGTACATGATATATATGTGAATTAAAATGTAGCACCATGCATGGTTATTAGTTAGGTTCGTACCAAGTACAAACCTAATTTTATAAGGAACAACCGCCTTTCGTTATAAAGTTTTTAGCGCTCCTTGGCTTCATGGAGGAGCAATTCCTTCCTGTTACTAGGAGTGACTTCTGGTGGGAAACAACCAGTGAAACTGACTTATTTTTAGAATCCTTTTATTGTTTTTAGTTTGATTCACTCTTTAAATAGCAATATACTGATGCTCCTAAATGTGATAAGGAACAACCTCCTTTTGTTATAAAGTTTTAGCGCTCCTTGGCTTCATGGAGGAGCGAGTCCTTCCTGTTACTGGGAGCGACTTCTGGTGGGAAACAACCAGCAAAACTGACTTATTTTGAGAATCCTTTTATTGTTTCTAGTTTGATTCACTCCTTTAATAGCAATGTACTGATGCTCCCAAATATTGAACTCCAAGCTCTCAGCTGACTAAATTTACTTTTCTTTCTCCGTTTACAGGTGGAGGTAGTTTGTTTGCGATACACAGCGACTGTGAGTGTTATAACTCCAAGACACAGACCTGGCTTCCGATAGCCTCCATGAATGTCAAGAGAGCCCGATTAGGCGTTGCTGCTGTAGGATCTTACATCTATGCCATAGGAGGGTGAGATATAATATTCAGAACAAGGTGGCATTCACTCAATTCACTCCAAAGTTTCTTAGGTTTCATAGCCCAATGAATAGCAAGGTTATCCTAATGTCATCTTAATGAATTGCACAGTGACTAACGAATAACAAGAGTCACCCTATCGAATCACAACTTTGTCCTTATGAACAACAATGTCACCCCAACGAAGAGCAACGTGTCGATTTCAATTACAGCTTCACCATGACGAAATACAAACGTTGACCAAAAAATGGTTAGTAAAGTCACTGCAAGAAATTACAATATCACCTTAGAGAATAATAATAATAATGTGGCCCTAACGAATAACAAGGTTGTCCAAATGAAGAACAACGTCACGTCACCCTATTAATGGATAACAAATATTTTCAAGTCATTCCCAAATTCTCCTAATTGCAATTTGGCCCGCTCATTGTTAGCTGAAGATGATTAGACGATTTACTTCACTCGTTGGTTTTCCTCCACTAAAGACAATGGCTTCTTCTTCCTCCTGCTCTTTCCACTTCGTTCATTGGTTTACTGTACCTCCATTCAAGACAATAGCTTCCACCTCCTCCTGCTCTTTCCACTCTCCCTTGTCTATTACCAATATTGGACAGGCTGAGTACATTCATCTATTATCGTAAAGTCTTGTCCAGAAACTGCAGCTGAAGATTTGTCCATCTCCACTTCTACCTACACGATCCCTTCTCTTAACGACTACTGACCCGCTACTCTGTGTCTGTTCTCATTTAGTTACGATGGTTCGAATGATGTCTGGGTAGTTGAGAAGTTCAACACACAGACCAACGCTTGGTTGCAAGTATCCTCCATGGGTACCAGGAGAAGCTGCCTAGGCGTTGTCACGTGCAACGGTCTGATCTACGCCGTGGGAGGCTACGATGGTGCTTCCTGTCTGAACACAGCCGAGAGGTACGACCCCCTCACAGACACTTGGACGTCTATAGGGGCCATGACGATCAAAAGGAGATATGTCAAATTAGCAGTCGTAGGTGAGTCTTTCGTCGGCAAAATTATATTGAGGTCCTTTGAAAGTCGCGTCTGACTGTAGTATCCAACTAGGTATATTCCTATATTACTTACACTTCTGACTTAAGTGCCCGGAAAGTGATAATCGTTAGCTTATTTCTAGATGCCCCATTTTACATGTTTGCGGCATTTTGATCTGCCACTCTAATGAAAGCATTTAACACATGTCATGTTTGAGTTCAACTCTGTTTTTGTTGTTGTATTTGTGTGTGTGTTGATATTAAGCAAGGATGTCGTCAGGATGTCAAGTTAATAAATTCAACTCTGTTTTTTGGGTATTTTTGTGTATTTGCGTGTATTTGTGTGTGTGTGTAGATATTAATCAAGGATGTCGTCAACAAACCCCTGAGTTGGTCATCTACTATTTCTTCAGTCTTGGAAAGATCATTTTTTTAAAATTATCATCGTTACAGAAAATGCCATTTTTGCTGTCGGTGGCTATGACGGTTCGGCTCATTTATCTAGCATCGAGAAGTACAATCCGGTGACCAATACCTGGACCATGATGCCGGCTATGATCAGTCCGAGGAGTAGCATGGGTGTGGCGGTCCTGGAGGGGCGTCTGCACGTGTTTGGCGGTAACGATGGCGGAATGTGTCTGAGCAACGGAGAGATATTCAATGCTGAAATCAATATGTGGGAGCCATTTCCCTCAATGGGTATGAGACGGTATGTAAGAAAAACAACTTATCTTTCACGATCCTCCTTACCTCACCCCCCCATCTTTCATGATCCCCCTTACCCCCCCCCAGACTCCAAAGAAAAATGCGAGGGGGAAAAAAGTGAAATTTTTGAAATTTATATGAGGTTTTACCAAGTGATTTATTCTCTCTGAATATTGATCAGATTTATTCAAATAGGAGAAAATTTTAAAATTTCATTTTAAAATCTGAGAGGGAGAAAAAAATGTAAACATTGTGCTTCATCTTCTGTGAAAAGCTTGTGTAACTATAAAAGAAAAGTTGAGGGTCCTCTAAAGTTTTTTTTAGATATTTAAATCTGATAAATGAGGTATCTTTACATTTTATTATATATCAAGGTTTGCATCTTTTTTCTGCAAAAATATATTTTCCTACCTGGATGAATAATTGATATGCTATGAAGAAACACAAAAGCAGTTTTAGCTCAAATGCCATGACAACATTCACTCTACTGTTGCCAGATGCATTAAATAAAATAATCATTAAAAAAAAAGATAAAAAGTATCATAAAAAAAAATCATATCATTGAAAAACAATTGAAAATATTAATATCTCTGCCATGCAATGAGGATACTGTTAGGATGTGGTTTTTTACCTGAAGATGCTTAGAATTTGCAGCAAGTTTGTTAAAGCAATTAGCTTAACCCACTGGGAAAATTTTTAATACTTATTTCTGTTTCAAAGCACATTGTATTAACCACCTGTATTAAATATCAGAGCGCAGGTCAATATGACTTCAAATATGTATCTACCTTTCGTTGTCAATCGAGTGCCTTTCATGTTGACTAAGTTTGACAATGTTTATTTCTCTTTAGGAGCACCCACGATGCAGTGACCATGGAGGGAGACCTCTATGTGATAGGAGGCAACGATGGCAGTAGCAGTCTCAACAGCGTGGAACGCTACGATTCCAAGCTACATCTCTGGGAGGACCTCGCCCCGATGTCAATGAGAAGAAGCAGCGTGGGTGTGGCCGTAGCTGAAGTCTTGAATCCAGACATATTCGCCAGTCATTGAAAAAGCGCACTGGGTTAAAGGCATTGAAGACTCGCTCCAAATCGTGTGTGGCCATCTGAAAAAGTTAGCTTTCTGTTGCTTGCGAGTGATGTTTTGTTCGTGTCGCTACAAAATGCAGACAGTAATGAAAAGTGATACCTTGTTATCTTTAGCTGGACCTGAGATGTCCATCGCTGTATCGTTTGTATACTGTGCTCTGGGTATTGACCGCAGCTGTATGTACTGACTGTACACTAGTGTCTAATTACCGACGGTAGCAAGCTGTGTGTGTATTTTCTGGGATGGATTGTGGTGTTTAACACTTCTGTTACACCTCATTCGAAACTAGGTCAAATTACCGGCATTAGACGTTTCTTTTTGTGCGAGTCTTCACACCCTTTAAGAAAGATAGTGCTTAAGTATTGAGTATTTGTGAAATTTGTCAAGTAATTGTATGGTATTTCTTCTTTTTTATTCAGGGAGGGGGGAGGGGACGGGGGGCTTTTCTGGCATTGTAGATTTCTGATTTATTTGTACTCTGTGGATGTGGTCCCCAGATTGTCTACCTGGGGTTTGATATGAACTACATGTTACGCAGAACCAACGGCATGAATTTATACCAGCTCAGTGAGTTAACCAGAGCCGGTTGGTCTTTGAAACAAGCAGCGAATATGGTATTTTAAACGAAACTATATATATATTTTTTGCAACCAGCAGGAAATCAGGGCCGTCTGTGCCTCAAATGAGCAGCGCCTTTGACAGCTCAGACGCTGGGGCACAATATTTCCAGGCCGTTTATTAATCGGTAGACCGATCCACCCCTGACCAGAACCTAACGCGAGTAGCATTGTTATAGCAGTTAAGTGTCGACAACTTTTATATTCAAGTCAACTTAAGCCTTTGCTTTGTGAAGCCAAAAAAACTTTAAATCTCAAACCTGTCACATTCATAAATTTTCTTCCCACATTCATACCAAGTTTCTTTCCATATCAGTTCTCTCTCTCTTTCCAGCCTTGGCTGGGATTATTCCAGAAACTAAAGAGTAACAGATTTAAAACCTCATATATTTTATTATCCCATTAATTGCCTCTGATAAATATCCTCACAAGACTAGTCCTTTTGTTGAACCTCAAGCAAAAAGTTGCAATTTATCTTCTTTCTGGTTTTTGTATTTTTTATATTAGTTGTCGTGAGACAAAATTATAGTTTTGATACTTTCCCCTTCAACTTTGTTTTCGTTATCGTTTGAAACAGATGATAAGCATATAACAAAACCTTTCATCACTGGATGAGCAAAAGCATGGTAACACTTTGTGTCTTTTACATGCCTTGGCTATTGACAACTAGTTTAAAAGTAGTGTTTCATTGTAGCATAGTTAATAAAAGAAAGGGGGCGGGGGGGGGGGCTGTTGTTGCCAAAGACGTCCTGGAAAACTCAAAATAAATTGTAAAGATGGAAACAGTTAGGCATTGACAATATACATTGCAGTAGCAGCTTGGATCAGGTGGAGTAAGCAACTTAAAACTCAATTTTGACAGTATGCATTCAGTAAATATTTGACTTAGAGTCGTTGACGTAAAAACTGAGATGTCATCGATGACCACAATGTAGTATATTATCTTTTGATTTTCGCTTAAAATTCAAGTGAAGATATAAATCTATAAGTTATACAACTTTCTGTATGTGTGAGGTTAGGCATGGTCAACCAACTAATTGGAATTAGGAGGGGGAAAAAAAATCTTTTTTTAACAAACCCACTTTGCACAAGAGCAAAGAAAAGAGGCATTTAGAAATATCGGTTGCAATGGTAGTCATAACAGAGGTATGTGACTGCAGATCAGGCTTTGCATGACTTGATCAGTTCAGTTTATTTCCACTCTTGGAACAAGTATCAAAACAAGAAAGTAGAGGAGAGCTGAAGAAGCCAGTTGCTTTTACAGCCATCTTTCCTTTACACAATTGGTATCAAAAGATGAAGAAAGGCAATGCAATAACGAGGGAGAGGGTGTTTAGTAGACACACACCTTCAATGCAACACATCCAAATACAAGAAGTGCCTGATAATAGAAACATACCAAGTCCTTGTGGATAATGGTTGTAAAGTACTTTGTGTGTGAGTTTGCAAAGAGTGACTTGGTGGACAAGGGGGAGGGGTGGACATCCGTAGAAGGGGGTGTGAACTTTTCCACTACCAAATGTAAAAGACATCCCGCTGAACCATTTCCCCTTTGCACACACTGTTGCTACACTGTATGTATGCTTGTTATTACTTCACAGAGTTCATACCCATCTGTTTAATCTTCTTTTACATTTTTGAAATGCCTATCGTCGTAAGAGAGTTTGCTGGATGGTAAAAAGAAAAACCACAAAAACAAAAGAAGAAAGTAGAAAAACAAAAAAGATTATGAGGAGAACAAGTTACGGTTGGTTTATTTGCAGAAACAGAAAGTACTTGTTGTAGAGAATTTCAGAAGAAAGTGTCCACCACCTTTGTAGAACCAATCACTTTATTTGTGTGTGGGGGGGGCAGGAAAAGAGGAGATTAGAGGGGCTGTATATATCATAAGCCCAATACTTCAGTACTTTCAGTGGTGGGGTTGGAGCTTGTCAGGATGGAGCATGTCATTGCAGGGGGGGGGGGGGGCAAGGGGGTGTATAGTATCAGCTACTGACAGTGGATGCTCTGTTTTCCATGTTATTTCCATTGCTTGTCTGCTTTGTAATACTGTAGTGTTGTTTTACTTAAATTGTGATGTTATTTCAATATTCAATACCAAATTGCTGACAGCAGTGGGCATTGATGAAAAAGCTTGCTGTAGGTGCATGAGATGAGATGTTTGAAGCTGTAGCGGGGAGGGTGTGGAGGTTGGTGAACATGACATGTTGGTGCATTCCTCCCCACCCAAATTTAATAGTAATTTCACTATTCTTATTAATCAAATGGGCATATTACTCATATATTTTTGGTGATTACATAATTGGTAATGCGTAGTACATTATTCTGTGTTGTGTTAATTATTCTGTATTCTGTTTTGTTGTTATTCAGTGCATGGCTGGTATTCAGGTTGTGTGCGCAAGGTGCATTGAAGGTCATTGATTGATCGTATTTTTGTGTAATACCATTTTTTTTCTTTTTCATTCCACAAAATATTTTCTGTTAAATGCTGAAAGCTTTCCTTTTTATACAAATCATTCTATACTATTTATTTATTTTGCAATACATGTATTGATCCATTGATATTTATGACGTTTTTGTTTCTTTTTTACCCTTTGTTTCAAATTTTGTTTACATCACAACAAATTTCACATTCCTAAGGCTGACTGTACAAGACAGTGGCGAAGCATCCATACAGTCAGAGGGGGCGGATGCCCCCCCTGACGGATTCAAATGGACTGCTGGCGCCCTTTTCAGCTTTTTACCACTTTTTACTTATTCGCGATTATTGACTTTTTTATTGCGCATTCAAATACCTATTGACATTTGTCACATTTTGTTGGTGTAATTTTATGACAAAATGGCGATGACACCTATTTATTCTTCGTTTATCTGCAAATTAGCAAGGCCCGGAAGTGGGCATTTCTGGCAATCTAGGGAGTATCTTTACTCAAAAAATTTCTGTACGCTCCGCGCCAACCTGTGGTGGCGCTCCGCTTAGATAGTGTCGAAAGCACCCCTACATACCATTCTCGCCCCCCTTGACCAATACCCCTAGCTCGGCCACTGGTACAAGATATCATTGTTACATAGCAATTCCACTTGTCATGAACATAAAAATGCTACATTGAAAAGAAGGCAACAATAAAACATGATTTCTTGCAATGAATATTTATTTATCATTCATAAATAGTACTCTAATATTTTTTACATTGTATCAAAATTATCTTGCATTGATAAAGAATTACATTCTTTTCTTTTCGCTATTCTGAAAGACAAACGAAATGGCCAGAGGAGAGGAGGGAGCTATTTGACTAAAATCAGCAAAATATATCGTAAACGTTTAATACACATTGGAAGAACATGTAATCCATCAACATAACTTGGGAAGGTTTTAACAGTGAAAGGGAATTGTGATGCTATGGAATTTACTAGAAGGAATAATGGGCGAGAAATTTCATTCAAATGACCTCTTTGCAGATTCTTCTCTAAAATTTCTGGGCTTTTTTTCTTTCTTTTTTACTGTTACTGTACTGTTACAAATTATTCTACTGTTCACCAGAGGCAATTAAACTTTTTACAAAATATCATGAAAATGAGCTACAAAAATTTTATGGTATGTTTTCGATTCTACCAAAACACTACATAATCAAAATTTGGATGAAAAAATTGGTTCGTATCGGTCGTAAACTAACTTAAAGACATTTTACAGATGATGGCAAGCCAGAGCTGCAACGAGGGCACCCAGGAGGACGACCAGGGGTGATGCGAAGATGAACATGCTACCACTCCCCTGCTGTTCTCTGCCTTCTGTATTACCAAACTCTGGCAATCCTGTGAGAAAGGATGAGAACGTAACTACTAAAATAACAATAAATAACAATAAATAACAATAAATAACACAATAAATAACACAATAAAATAACACAATAAATTGAAATATTTCCTGGAAGATAACTCACCCAACTGTTAAAACAAAGAGAGAGTGAAGAAGAAGTAAGCTAGATGAGTATGGATGCACTTAAACAAGGTTTCAGATTTAGGACAGGGATTCAGGATATCAGGGCAAAGGTGAATACAGATTTGGTACACAAAATGAAACCTTTCTTTAGCACTATTCTCAGTTTAATGTCATCAGGTCTAGCTGTACCCTCCCTTCCCTCTGTATGACCATACTCCAAATAAGTATAGACACACCCTACAGAAGTACGGCCACACCATAAAGAAGAGTAGCCACACCTCTTAGAAGAGTAGTCACACCTCTAAGAAGTATGGCCGCACCCCAACGAAGAGTAGCTCTGCACCCCAAAGAAGTATGGCCACACCCAAAAGAAATATGGCCACACCCCAAAGAAGAGTAGCCACACCTCTAAGAAGTACGGCCACACCACGACGAATAGTAGCTTTGCACCCCAAAGAAGTATGGCCACACCCCAAAGAAGTATGGCCACACTCCAAAGAAGAATGGCCACACCCCAAAGAAGAAAAGCCACTCCAAAGAAGAGTAGCTGCACCCCAAAGAAGTATGGCCACACCCCAGAGAAGGAAGGGGGTGGGGGTGGGGCAGAGGATGAGGACAGCACTTACTGGATATTGGTCCTTCTGTGGGGTCTGTTTCCTCTGGAGGTTGACATGAGTGTCCGCATCCATTGCTACAGCACTTGAAGTTATCCGGGCAGCTGAGATCATCCCAGCATTCCTCTGCACAGGCACCGAAGAGGCCAGCTCGGACGGCTGGACAGGTACCACTCTTCCTGACTGTGAAGGATTGATACAGAATACATTGCAGGTAGATTCATGTTCGATAAAACCATCGGACTGTAATAACTAATTTAAATAATGGTGACTGTTCAAATATATGTAAATGAGCAGCTCAGCTATGCCAGCAGCTAGCTGGATAACTCAGCCGGTAGAGCACACAGGTCAACACCTTGAGGCTGATAGTGTGCATATTTTATCTTTTTCCCATACAGTTGAAATAAGATTAATAATATTTATAAATTTCAATGGGTAGTTGTGGCAAGAAATTCTGGATTTTGCCAGATGTAGTTTGCAGAACCTATAATTTAATTGAGAACCAGAACATGTGTATTGCCTCCAAATTCAAATTTATTCATACAAAAGACTTGTTTTTCCATACCAAACCTTATTCTAAAACTTCACTCACCATTATTCTTCCGGTTTAAACTCACAACAATGTTAAACTCAATGAATAACAAAGAAGAAATAAATTGTTCCGGCTAAACTCACTAATTTCTTTCTAAGAGCTTTACATTGATAAAACAAGGGGGGGGGGGGGGGGGGGGTAAGTATCGCTGATTCAAACCAAATGAAGGAAAATTAGCTAGTTAAAAAATACCATAGAGAACCGGCGATAACTGTGTACCAATTTCTGATGATTGAAACAACACTGTGGATCACTAAAACTCACTTTAAAATAGCTGATATGCCTGTAAGGAAAAATGGGTTTCAAGCATTTCCTAAGCCGATGAAGAAGTTTAAGCTATGCAGAGCGATATAATGTTAGATAATGACACTCCCTCATACTGGAATGTTCAAAGCATGCAGATAGCAGGATTAAAGAGTAGTACACCAAAGAAAATGTATTCATCACGATCTTCTCTGCCGATAGCAAATACCACCAGAGTCGCCATGTTTTTGGCCAAAAACAGGGGAGATTGAATATACACCGGAGTTGGTCATGCTAGTCATACTGAACGCTCTTCTGGTCAATTAATTAGGTGTACTGAAAGATGATTCCTAATGGCAGTTTCTTGGGGTATTTTATGCTATCAAGTAACAAATTAGTAATGCTCGAGTGAATTTCGGGAGGACTATTTTGCTATAGGCTGACATGGAATTCTCTAACTGCTGCTATAAAATCTAAACTATCTAAAGTAACTTTTAGAAAAACGCTAAGAAAAGAAGTAATTTCTCAGTATTGATATATCGTTTATATTGTATGTTATTAATTATTCCTTATTAAGACATTAATTATATTTTCATTTATGTATATATATATATTTTTTTTTCTTGGGAGTCCTTTACTTTGTTAAGCCTGTATTTGGCTTTTTAAAGGACTTCCCTCCACATTTATATATTTATTATCTGTGGAAAATCAAATAAATAAACAAACCAAATAAACAAACAAACAAACAAATAGGCAGGCTTGACGCTCACATTTGACAGGGGCTTGACAGGTCATCCCACATCCATTGGAGCAGCATTTCTCTTCACCGCTGCATCCAGAGTCGTCCGAGCAGGCGTTGATGCAAATGCCTACAAAGTTCTCAGGTACAGCTGGACAACTGCCCTGTTTGATAACTGCGGTACGAGAAATTGAAACGAGCCTAGTAGTTAAATATGTGCAATGGTTAGGTCTCCAGCAAAACTCAAATGGTTCAGCAAAAGATGTAGTTTTATAGCTTTCTGATTTTTATATATGACGACAAAACGATGAAGTCTCCTAACTGGAAATACCAACCCTTTCATATCAAAAAACCTACAATTTCAATGCTAATACCACTATATACTGTCCTCCATAACATGCTTCAAAGCACTCGTACTGACAGTATGAACAGTTCCCTAACCTTTATCTGATTCTAATGCTAATACCACTCTAAACTGTCCTCTCATAACATGCTTCAACCCACTCGTACTGTCAGTACGAGCAGTTCCTAACCTTTATCTGTTTCTACTGCTAATACCACTATACACTATCCTCATATATCATGCTTCAAAGCACTCGTACTGACAAAATGAGCAGTTCCTAACCTTTATCTGATTATAATACCACTATACACTATCCTCCTATACCATGCTTCAAAGCACTCTTACTGACAGTATGAACAGTTCCTAACCTTTATCCCATTCCAATCATCCTTCAAAGCACCTCTACTAATAGTAGGAACAGTTCTTTACCTCTATCTGATAGAAACATGCCATTTCATACTTTCAGTACAAGCTTTCAGTAAAGCTTGAACTGAAAGACCAATTCACAAAAACACTGGTCATCAGCCAAGTCTAATTACTAACCTGGTGCTGGCTTAATACAGACATGGCCACACCCATTGCCGCAACATTTCATGTTGTCGGGACAACCGCCGTCGTCATAGCAATCTTGGACGCAGAGACCGATGGTTCCTGGTTCCAATGCAGGGCATGAGCCTTCCTTGATAACTGTAGACCGGACAAAATGATTGGTACATCCATGAATGATTATGATCGACCGCATTAATTTAAGAAGAAGCGATCTTTTAATTTTGTAATCCATCGTTAGACAGCTGTTAAATTTCCAACTTTCCCTTTTACAGCTAAATTTTCCTTTGCATAACTCTCCCTTATAAACACGGCTTGCACCTTTGCAATGTGAAATGATTTTATCAAATTTACGTTTCCTTCTCCCTTTTACTACAAGGTTCATTGTTTTGCGTAAAATCATCGGTTGCAATCATCGGATTTGTACTGCAGCTAAATGCAGATATCATAAAAATGAACCCTTAATATGGTAGTTTATCAAATTTATGCATTGACCGCAATCCAGACAAGCAGGGTTCAGGTTCATTTGCAAACAAAGATGACTTCATCCAGAAATTTGTTTTACATTATAGTGAAAGAAAAACTACTCATTGCTTTATATTGCTTAATAACCTACCTTCTTTATGAAAGAAGGCGGGAAGTGTTTAATTTTACAAGAGGAAACTGATTATTAATAATATGCAGTGTTAGTCAGATATTAGCATCAGACAACGGAGGAAGCAATTGGTTACTTATTCATTCCAAGGAGTGACGACAGTATCGTGGTAACGTCAATTGAGTTCCACAATAATAAATTTGTAATGACCAACATGTAATAACATAGATGTAAGAACCTAGATGTAATAATTGATAATCAATAGGTAATAATCGATATGTCATGATAGATGTAAGAATCAATATGTATAATAACCAATTTGTAATAACAAATATTGTAATATCAATTTAATGATATACCAGTGTTACTCTATTCATCCAAAACTCTATTCATATGTTCTTCACACCTAAGTGTTTTTTATCGCAGTTATACTACTATTGGACATTGTCAATTTATTGTCCAATTATGTGAACTTTGAACTTACTACATTTGCTGACCTAATTGCTACTAACTTAAGTGATGACTTAAGTACCAAAATGCGAGTGTAATTGTACTCATATGTAATTACATTATATATACTTAAAGTCAAATTTTTTTTTTTTATGACTGGAGTATATAAGTCGTCACTATAACAGCGATATTGTCTATGAAAGTGTCCATTTATTGTCCATTTAAATGTATATTACTTCAGACCTACTGCAATAGACGACTTAATTGACTGACTTCAGTTGTGGACTAAAATACCAAAGTTGTTGACCAACATACCAAAGTTGCTGACCAACATACCAAAGTTGCTGACAAATGCACCAAAACTACAATTATATCAGAGAGCATTTACCTGGTGCTGGAGCAGAGCAAACCATTCCACATCCGTTGGAACAGCATTTCTTGTTTTCTGTGCAGTCGTGGTCAGACGAACACTCAGTCAGGCAAGGTCCAAGGCCGCTGGTGGCAGGACAGGTGCCAGGTTTAGGTTCTTTAGGATAAAATTAAAATAATAAGTTTGTATCCCAAAGATTTCTTGACAAGCTGCTAACACCTTTCAAGAAGTTTAAGATCTCCACAAATTCTCCACAATTTACATACAATTGAAGAGTCCTTGACCAATGTTGGAGTGGAAGAAATCAAATGAAACGAACCTCACAGAAATGACATGCTCATTGTTTGTTTGTTGGTTTGTTTGTTGTTGTTTATTATTTTATTTTCATTTTATTTCTTGGCTTCTCATTTTTGATTCACCAGAGAAAACCACCATTCTGAAAATTCATCTCCTGTAGATCGCTGCATATATTAAACTGGACTGAAATGTGCCCCTTTCAAATCATGCCACAATTACTTATTGGAAACTCAGTGATCTCTGAATGTCTATTTTGAAATAGCACAAACCTTAATGGAGAGACTTCAAAATTCTCTTTAAACAACAACAATTTGAGATGTCTTCTCCACTTAAAATTCAACCAACATTTAAACCAACACCAAATATCTCCTGACCCAGACAAATTGACAAGGCTTTGATAAGACCAATAGAAGGCGATGTGACTACCCTTTCTGACAGCTTCTCACCTCCCCCCCCCCTCAGCTTCCATCTCCAACATCCTCCATCCTTCCCATTCCCCTGACCCTCACTGTTTCTTCTGACCATGCAGACACTTACCAGGTGTAGGAATAGCAGCATCGATACACACCATACCACAGCCATTGGAACAGCACTTCTTGTCGTCGGGGCAACCAAAGTCACTGGAGCATTCATGTGTGCAGATACCCATCTGGTCTGATTCTACAGCTGGACAGAATCCTGGTTTCACCTCTGTGAAATGTTAAATATGATATTATCATTCTATAAATATCATCATTTGCCTTTGCCTTAAATTTGACTCTGTCA
The DNA here is from genome assembly GCF_037975245.1 of Apostichopus japonicus. Lineage (NCBI taxonomy): Eukaryota > Metazoa > Echinodermata > Holothuroidea > Aspidochirotida > Stichopodidae > Apostichopus > Apostichopus japonicus. The sequence continues at coordinate 24,280,065 of NC_092571.1, forward strand.
TTTATTAACATATCTTCATTAATTTGTCATCTGGCAATCCTACTCAAATGGCTTTCGGTTTCTCACATCTCTGAAAGAATGTTAAATATTCCAGAGATGATCAGATTGTTTACAGCTATTCAGACCAACCTTTTATTTCAAAGCTTTACACCAGAGGTCATCAATTGGCGACCTGCTGAACCAAACCCGTCCTGCAAAGTTAGATCTTAATCCAACCCACGGATACAAAATCTTGAACAAATCAAGAACAAGACCCTTAAGATAGATGAGAAACCCCTCTAGCTTCCCTCCATGTTGTCTGGCTTCTATTATTAATCTTCAGCCTTAGCAAGAACACACAGCTTCAGTTCCTTGAACTCTCCTGTCTTTCCCCCCCCCCCCCACCATCTTTACTTTTAACCGGAATAATTCAACCATCTGTCAAGACATACTCCATGTATGATCATACACCTGCCCACAAAATGACTGACTTTAACAAATGTCAAATTTATATATATTCCAACTATTTGCATTCTTTCTTTTTTCCTCTTATCCTTTTTGTTTTGGTGGGGTGGTGAGGGGGTTCCTTTTTCTTTCTGTTTTGGTGGAGTGGTGAGAGGGGAGGGGTTCCTTTTTTTTGGTAGGGTGGTGAGGGGATTCCTTTTCTTTCTGTTTTGGAGGGGTGGTGAGGGGGGAGGGGGTCCCTTTTTTATCTGTGGGGTGGTGAGGGGGGCCTTTTTTTTCGGTGGGATGGTGAGGGGGTCCTTTTTTTCCGGTGGGGTGGTGAAGGGTGGGGGGTATTTTTCTCTTTTCTTAAAGGATGAGATGATGTTACCTGGCTCTTCTGCAGCTACCATGCAGACGTGTCCACAGCCGTTGGAACAGCATTTCTCGTTAGAATTGCAATCTCTGTCACTGCTGCAGGTCTGAGCACAGATACCCATGCTGCCCTCGGGAAGCAGCTGAATCGGGCAGACGCCAGGATGGACAGCTGGAGAACAAAATGTGAAAAGGAGACACATGGATCTCTTTAGTTCCCCAAGCATGTAGTAGTTATAGCCATAGGCGTAGGAGCCCAATTTGATTTTGGGGGGGGGGGGGGCTGTATAACAACTTGCCCGAAAAATATAACCAAAATTTTTTGCACCCCCCGCGCGCGTTCAACATCTTATGTGCATATCATATAGGTATGCATCGGTTATTACATCGCATGCCAATAACATACAATCATTGGCCATGTTACTACCCTTCCATATTGGTTAGAATTATTGGGAAAGGCGTTACTATAATCATGATAATAATAGTATCAGTTTAACAATTGAAAAACACATTGCAAATTATTTTTCTTTCAGTAGGTGCCCGAAAAATTCTCAGTTATATTGCCCAAATTTTTACAAAAAATTTGGTTGGGGGGCTGCATCCCCCCAGCCCCCCCCCCCCGCCTCCTACGCCTATGGTTATAGCTTGTGGTAAGCTGATTCGTGAGTTTGATCTGTCCGATTATTACAAGCTGGTTGAAAATAGAGTACTCAAAGGAGTGTACTCAAATGAGGGTACACAATGGAAAGGACTAGAAAGAGTACCAAAAAGTTATGGGGTGGGGGTGGGGTGGGGTTGGGGTGGGGGTGGGCATGGAGCTAGAGAGCCCAGTAAACAGAACACGAAAGAAGATTAAGCAAAGAGAATTGCAGTGAAAATGTTCACAGTAGCTGGGGTGGGGGATTGACCTAGGGAGAGGTGGGGTGGTGTTGATAGTACTTGCATCGATTATTCAATGTTTCCATGGTAGCACGTAGCTAACATATTAGAACACAATACAATATTAATGCTATTATATTACTCTCTTTTGGCTTGATACTGACCTGGTGGTTCGTAACATTCGCATCGTTCACAACCGTTCTGATCTCTCTGGAATCTAAACGGACAGTCCAAGCTGCATTCGACTGGCTCGCACACCACTGAAAAGTAATTCAAAGTAATTTTTAAATTTGAGACTACGCTAAACAAAATGTCCTCCTCATGTAAATACGGTTCATGAAAAGAGTTTATGTGAAGAGGTAGAAACCGACGTGAAATATCAAACCACAACGCTGACAACGACTGCAAAATTTAAAATTGACATCAGAGAATACGTTGGGATATGTTGAAAGTCACAATTGTTTGCATTTATTTCATGCCCGAACAATGACAAACATCAAGTACTGGATTCAAGATGACCTGGAGTGGGGGTGGTGTTGGGGGTGTAAGGTAGGTTTAAGGGAGGTGTGAAACTTACCTGGTTGGATACAAGTACAGATTCTGCAGCCATCATGATCCTGGTCATATCCATGTTCACACCACAAGTTACAGAACATTTCTGGGCACTCGGCTGAAATTATGAAAATAAACAAAAACATCACAGTATGATTAGAGATATGCTTTCTGGATTTTATTTTGTCAGAAGAAGAAAAAAAAATTATAGTGGGACCATCCATCAATAGGAGTACAAAATGGGATTGGGTGTACCCAAAGTCCTCAGTACCATATTGGGGCCGGGAAACTCCATGTACAGCCACATTCCCAAAATCCACTGAAGGTATACTATCAACCTAAGCAAAATTGAGTTATTTGGCAAACTCCAGAAATCTTTCTAAAAATATGAATCAGATGGTGGCAATGCTTAGTTCTGGTAGATGCAAGTGTCGTCTATGTGTCTCCTGTCAAACTTCCTAAATCATGTGGAAATGGAAGCTTGGTTTCCATCACATTTACTCCATTCAATAATATAAGAAAACATTGTTTTCTATACAGACAGATATTTACCTTACAGACTCTCACATAAGAGGAACCGTAAAAGAAGCTCTGTTGCGGAGCATGTAAGAAAGAGCCCCCCTCCTCCTCCCCCCCCCTTTTGACAGCAGATAGTGATAAGGTGTGGGCATTGCTAGTACGAGTTACTTACTTGGTTGTTCCAAGCAGAAGCAAGTCTTGCAGCCATGTTCATCCAGCTTGAAGCCATGTTCGCAGGCGATCAGACAATACATATCGGGGCAATCCACTTTATAGAAACAAAACAACAGAGAATTAATAAAACAACAGAAAATTAATAAAAAAGAGTTTGATTTTAACGTACCGGCTGGTAAAAGTCACATCGGCAGTATCTGTCAGCAATTTCATGACACAAAATTCATTCAGGAATTTACTTTTTACCACCACGGTACTGAATAATTCAGAAAAGCGTACAATTATAACTTCAAAATGTCATCGATTCTAGAATTTTAGCATGTTCAAAATATTTCCTGGAAAAGTTTCTACCCCGACCTCCTTCTTCTATACTGAGTTTAAATTAGATGGGAAAAGAAGTCTCAGAGAGGTAACATACTCTGCAGAATACATATACAGTAAAATTAAGTATGAAAACATCTGACCATGTGTGATCTCTCTAGGATATAATAAAAGAGGTCAATGTAGATTGACCTCCCCCTCCCTGCCATACCCCCCTCTGGCATTACCTGGTTCCTTGCACACACAGGTGTTACAGCCTTCCTCATCCACCTCGTAGCCATGCTCACAGAACATCATGCACATAACCTCTGGACAGATGGCTGCAAAGCAAAAACGAAAGTTGGTTTCTAACTAATAAGTTTTACATTTTTTGCATCTTTATTAAATGTTACCATAACCCTTAAAGGCATTGAAGACTCGCCCCGCTCTGAAAAAGTTAACTTTCCGTTGCTTCCTTCCAGTCTCTAACTACCCTTACAGAATCAACATACATGGCTGTTTACACCATCAACTAACGATGGCCATTTACACCATCAACTAACGATGGCTGTTTACACCATCAACTAACGATGGCCATTTACAAATGATGCTTTGAGATATAAATGATTTGTTTCACCACACAGCGGCCAATACCAGTTCTTAATTATCCTAACTGCAGCAACTAACGATGGCAGTTTACGTACGATGCTTGATATGTTTGTGTCTCCTTTAAAACAAAATCAAAACCTAACAGCAGCTGACTATGTAAATTTAAATTTAAAATTTAATAAATGTTTCATGTAACTAGCCATGTAAGTTGTATACCATGTTATTGTTTTGTGATTATTGATAATTTGAATAACCGACTCTCAATAAGTTTAGGAGAAAAAAAACTAAATAAATATCTGAATAACTCCAAAATCTAACCCCACCTTACAACCAAATAAACACAGCGAGAGAGAGAGGGGGAGAGAGGGTGGAGAGATAGAGGGGGGGAGAGGGGGAGGGACATCAACAATAACTCACCTGGAACGTCGACAGCGGCCAGACAAGCGTGTCCGCATCCATTGGAGCAGCATTTCTCATTAGAGGAGCAGTCTTCATCACCAGAACACATTTCAGCACAGATACCAAAACCACCCTCAGGTAGGAAGTTCACAGGGCAACTGCCGGGGTGTTGGACTAAATAAAACATCATGAAATTCATGCTCATGTAAGTTATTTCCTTATATAACATTAATAATGTAGTTTACATTTCAAGAATTACCCCATGAAGAACTGACCCGTCTTTTCGTTATTCACCATGGCAGATATACCCCATGAACCTCGGTTGTACCCCATGAACCTCGGTTGTACCCCATGAACCTCGGTTGTACCCCATGAACCTCGATTGTACCCTATGAACCTCGGTTGTACCCCATGAACCTCGGTTGTACCCCATGAATCTCAGTTGTACCCCATGAACTTCAGATGTACCCCATGAACCTCAGATGTACCTCATATGTACCTCATGTCCTTACTTCTATGATTATTTATAAAGTGATAAGCTAGTGAACAGCAGTGCAGTGCTGGTGTCTATATTGGTCAGTATCTTAACTAACTTGGGTTAACTTACCTAATTATAAACCCATATCCCTCTGTCAAAATGGGCGTTAAAGTCATCCTTGACTATAGCTCTCTCAAAATTGACTAAAACTGATGAATGGAGCAAGCTTTATCCACTTAACTATAGACAATCCTTCACTAATTAATATCACCTTGCTTCAATAAAAGTTGGAATATCAAGATGACGTTATCCCTCAAATCGACATCTACATAGTTAAGGCGAATGAAACACTACCCCCACATGTTTGCATCTATGCTTTCTATGGTGATATCATATAATGGCACATTTTATCATCACTTTTCTCTTTAGGTGGTTGTCTTTTACCTGGCACGTTTTCGGCTTCGACGCAGACGTGTCCGCATCCGTTGCTGCAGCACTTCTGGGTAGGTGTACAGTCATCGTCGTTGGAGCACTGCTCGACACAGATACCGAAGGAATCCGCAGCCACGGCAGGGCAGGTACCGACATGAACACCTGTTTAGAGAGAGGGGAACACCATCCGTTAAATATTAATTAATTTCAAAAAATTATTATGATAAATAATTAATTAATTAATTAATTAAATTACAACAACAACAAAATATTAATAATAATAAAATTACAAAAATTTTAAATAATAAAATTTAAAAAAAAAATTAAAAAAGTAATTAAATTGCTTTTAATTCTATGGCATTCTGAGACCCATTTTTCTTCTTTATATTTTTTCCTTTCTGTTGAAATCGACGAATAGAAAAGGTGGATATCAGAACCACGACTACATGTACACAAAGACCATTCAGTATAAAGGCATATCCAGCCTGTAATATCTGCACATGAATAGATTTATTTCTCAAAGTCTCCCAAACCAGGTTTATGCAGACGTTTGGCAATGGAATTTCATGTGAATACCAAATACATCAATGTTTTCCTTTTGAAGTTTCCGTGTACCCAAACGCATCTTTGTAGTACCGAAAGAAAAAATCTTCCCCTTTAAGTTTGGTTGTTTTACTTTAAAAACACAGCAAGCTTGCTTTCAAATATATGTCCCCTGTTTAAATCCATTTGATTGCAAAATGATGTCAGTAATGGAGAATGTCTTGAAAATATTTTTCACCATTGAGCAGCTCAAAAATCTCAACATTGTCAGAGTAAGTTTTCTGATCTTTTGAGAACTACTCTGTTGCAGTAAGAAACTATAATCACATTGTTTTTAGTGCTTTTAAAACCTGGCTGTGGATGCAACGCCTTCGCACCATTCAACCACATGGGCTCAACATTCAGGAAGGACATGACTAATTTTTCTTCTGTCCCTCCCTCCATCTCCCCTTGTCCCCCCCCCTCCCCATCACTCCTCTTCACATAGCTCTTTTCCACCCTGTTTTTTCTCCACACCTTTCGAAACGTCAGGCCAACTTACTTTTACACATTCTCTTACACAGGCTCTCTAGTGGATAAGCAGTTTGCTAACAGTTTTATTTTATTTTGCTTTTAATACCTAACGTTTCATTATTCTGATGAGATTTTCAAATGTTAGTTTCTTAGAGGAAGGGTCACAGCATTTTCAAATGTGTTCCAACCACTTACTTGGTGGATCCTTACAGGCGCACAGAGCGCAGCCGTCTTCGCCGATCTTGGGTCCGAATTCGCAGAACATCATGCACCTCATTTCGTCACAACCGGCTACATTCAAAGTGAGAAAGAATTAAGCAATGAAAAGTCATTGACACCCTGCAGACGATGGAATGTAGACACCAACACGTTGTTAATATTCACTTATGAATATTTCATTTCATTTCATTTATTTGTTTCTTCACAATATAAAGACACAGAAGTTAACTAAGTGACAAAACATATCAACAACAGGCAAAATGTGCAAGGAAGCACTCCAAAAAACCCAGAGGGCTTGTCTAGTAGAGCGCTCCCATAAGTCAATAGAGAGAACAATACAAGAAACAGTAAGACTTATATCCACCCACACACCAACCCAATAAGTGTAACCCACTCACCCCACCCCCACCACCCACGATACATAAATATACACATATGCATACATACACAACTGAATACAAATACACACACGCATATATATATATAAGTAGATGCATATACATACACACATACATATACACTTCATTCATTCATTCCTCCAATACGTAAATAATTAAGCGACAAAAATCATACACAAAGCTTTGGTGAAGTTATATTTGACATCTGCAGTTACCTGGCACTTCAGACACGGTGATGCAAACCCGGCCACAGCCATTGGAGCAACACTTCTGGCCATCGGAGCAGACGCTGTCATCATCGCACATGTTGACACAGGCGCCTAGCATACCCTCTCCAAGTTTGGTGTTAACTGGACAGGTACCTGGGCGAACAACTGACGAGCGAAACAAAGACATTACGGGTTGTACAAAACTGTACAAAACTTTACTTGTAAAGGGGTTGGGTGGGGACGGGGGGATTGAAAAGAAAGTGCTAGGAGAGGGGGTAATTGTTAAATTACTTATGCCGTGGTGGTATGAACGACATTCTGATTTGGTAAATTAAGCTGCTGTTCGGCTGAAACAGAAATTCTAAACAAAGAATGAAAAGAGACTGACCAAGAAATTGTAGAAACATTTTCGAAACAACAAAGAAACTTTGACTGGAAATGGAATCCTGCTCATGTGACCTCGGGAATACCCATCTCGCATTCTACTAAGCGTTTAACGGTATTTCTCTCACCAGGTTTATCAGCTGGGTCAGTGCAAACATGGCCGCATCCATTGGAGCAACATTTCTGGTTTCCGGTACAGTTGCCGTCGTTTGCACATCCCTCCATGCAGACACCGATCTGTGTGGCATCCACGACTGGACATGCACCGGGCTTGACTGATGGTTGAATAAATTAAATCATTTTAAAAATTTAATTTGGAGTTTATTAAAGCAAGGACGGTAGAAATAATAAAATCACATCTAGAAACCAACCATCCAAACCAACATAGCAAAATTTTTGGCAAAGCACTTCTAGGATTATGTAGCTGGTATGATAAAGCATCACCACGGTGACAACCAATAGAACTGAGGTGCAAGAGGCAGGGAGATAATTCATCCAGTGTGGATTAGCAAGATGTAATTTAAATAATATTGCAGTAATTAGCATACAGTAATTCACGTCGTTTATCGGTAAACTGATAAACGCAAAAGGTCTTAATTAGTTTGCTACGTCATGTTTCATTTCAAATAGGGAAGTTAAAATTCGAGAAATTTGAGAAATGTCTGAATTTACTTGTAACAGCAATGTGATTGAGTTGATACCAGTATAAACAAGCTTCCAGGTGACAAAACCTTTCGGATATATTGGAATGGCCATTTTCCAATCATTTTAATTAATGCTTTATTTGATCAATTGCAACCTTACATTGGAGTCATACCTTAGTACATTGCTAAAATTACTGAGAATTAGCAAAACAAGATGATAAATTCATTTGTTCCGAAAGAGACAATTTAATAATCATTATACCTTGTGTCAGTGCGTCCATGCAGACATGTCCACATCCGTTACTGCAGCACTTCTGGTTGGCGGCGCAACCACCATCATGGTCACACATCTCGGTACAGGCACCCATACTTCCTGCGGGAGGCATGGGGCACTCTCCCTCGTGAATTTCTGTCAAAGTTGAAAAAATATTAAATTGTTGCGAGAAACGTCAAGCGTTAATACTTGAATCCATTTTACAAAATGTGACTTTCTTCCACTTTGCCATATCTAAGCTCTTAATTTCTTCTATGGTGAAAGAAAAAAATTTATAATCTCTTTATTTGACTAATGAGTTCAGACTATGTGAAGATATATCCTTGCCTAAAGTGGGCATAGAAGTCCACAAATGAAAGATGGGAAGTGAAAAATTATATTCCTTAGTTCTTGCTAGATTGCTAAGATTGTCCAAAGTTTGAAGGTGGTACATAGATGGCCAAAGGGTATATCAAATCTTACTCCTTGCTATGTTTTGACTTTAAAGTTAAAATAATAATTGGAATAATAACGGCTCCTAATTAAGAAACAATATGTATTTTCAAAGTAAGCTGTCATTGACTGCTGTTTTAGGAAATTCTGGGTGGGGGAAGGGTGAGGGGGAGGGGGTAATGGAGGTAGCAGAAGCAGATGAAGTGACCTCTAGTTACCCATATTCTTTCATTCTACCTTTTATTACTTGTTCAATCCTTTCTGTAATCACCAGATTGTTTATTACAGGTTAAGTGTCACTGTCCTAACAAATACACATTGTCATGTAAGATTACTTAACATTCTAACAAGGAGGGATAGGGGTGGGGGTGGTGGTGGGGTGTGGTGTGTTTCACTTCCCCTTAGTTCATCCTGCTTGCATTCCTAGTTTTTTCTTTTCCGTCTTCATTCATCAGATTGTTATTACACATATACAACTTCAGGGCCTGTGATAAGACATGTATACTAATTAGGCTGAGGGGGCTGCAGCATAATGAAGCCAGGCAGCCATATGAGACAACAGGCTGCAGTTTCACACAATAGTCACATACTGCTGATCTACCCAGCCAATCTAGTGTTTGATATTTTCATTCAGCCTGGCTGCAGGGGATATTTGCAGCTGCTGCAGCTTTTCATTTGGACACAGTGCCATACTTTTTTTCACACTTTAAAACCCGTTATTATTTTCATTATAGCCGTATATTGCCCACAATCTTTCATCAAGTTCCCGCTGTGTTAAACCATTTATTTAGAGGTAGGAGTGGAGAAGACCAGACCATTGGTCTCACGATCTACACTCATCTCCTAACCGTGTCACCTGCATTTAATACTACCATACTTCAGCTGTCTTTTTTCTTTGCTCACCCGTTTGTTCGTTACAGATGCAGGTATCGCAGCCGTCCTGGTCCTTCCTGTACCCGTACGGGCACCACATGAAACACATCACTGTGGGGCACTCTACCGGCACATCCTCGGCGGGCATGCAGCCATAGCCGCATCCGTTTGAGCAACACTTGTGAGTGGAGTCGCAATCCGCATCGTTGTCGCAGAGGTTCACGCAGATGCCGAAAGCGTCTTCCGCAAGAGCCGGGCAGTTACCGAGGTGGATCTCTGTGAGGGGTTGATGGAAGAGAAATCAAGAAAATTATATTTTAAAGAAATGAAGCAAGTTGAGAAGAAGATTCTATTCCAATCAAAGGCATGGCATGAGAAGATGTTTCAGTTTTTCGTTCGTGGAGTATAGTATGTTAAAATGTTTATTTAGAGATGCCAAGAGATGGAAGAGTTTTTTCTTTCTTTTCTTGGTTTCGCAAAGAATCTATGAGGTATGAAACCATGAATCCTACAATTGATCAAGAAATAAAAAGAGGGAACATAAGAGAAATTAACAAGTATGAGAGGATGTTCCAACGAAAGAACAAAGGGAAGGATGAATCTAACACTTCTTTAAAGTTAAGTTTAAAAAACATTGATATAAATTGTGTAATTGCAAGATGGTGTGTACGATTTTCTAAACTCTTTCAAAATCTCACCTATTGCAAAAATAGTAATCTCAAAACACGACACAAAACTTACAACCTTTCTAGAGCAACATGGAAAACTATCGTCTTAAAAGGGGCTGAAAATTTCAACAAAAGAAGTTTCTTCATAACCAGTCTCAAGTTCCAAGTCAAGATTATAATTGGTCAAGGTCTTTGGATAATTTTACCACTGACGAACAATTACCACACATGGTTTAATTTACTCTGTAGTTCAAACTCTCCACCAGTTGTTAGGATGCTAAATCGAACCATAACAACCAAAACTCTTGTGGAGGAGAGAAAAATAAAATGCAATAAAACCTTCATAAAAGAAACATTGGCAAAAAACATTTGTCAGATTTTTGCATTAAGTGGTCGTTATAAACAGATCCGTAAGCTGTGTACATTGCCTCCGTAGCCAAGCTACTCTCTATACAAATAGTAACCCCCTATGTGTGCTTCATACCTGGAACTTCAGTACACTGGCAGATTTCACAGCCATTCTGGTCACGTTGGAAGCCATTGGGACAGAACATTCTGCACCTAACCTCCGGACAAATGTCTAACGGATGACAGGAGAAAGAAAAAAGAATTTAAAAAATGCAGTGAGGAGGAACATCTCTGGTCACTTTCACTATGTATTAGGATCAACTTTAGAACAAATTTGGCCACAACAAAAATTGTGGGAGAATTCATGCAAATTCTCACCAGGATTCATTGCCACGGGATAATAAACAGCTCAGAGCAATTTAGAGAATTAAGATATTGCTATCATAGTAGGTACAAAGTCCACTTTGCACCCACTTTGTACCCACTTTGCACCCACTTTGTACAACAAAGTCCACAGTAGGTACAAAGTCCACTTCTTAGCATTGCTGTTTGTTTTTCTTAGTTTTTTTTGAGGGGGTACGGAATGGGTGGGGGCGAAATGGGTGGGGGCGGAATGGGTGGGGGCTATATGTTATTTGGTGATACTTAGTTTTTTTGGGAGGGAGGAAGCCATACGTTACTTGGTGATACCAAGTTTTTTGGGGGAGGGAGGGGGGAGGGAGAGGTAGGGCTATACCTTACTAGGTGATACTTAGTTTTTTGGGGGGAGGGAGGGGTGAGGGATATTTTAATTTTTATTATTATTATTATTTTGGCCTTATACAGCCATTTGGAGTCTACCTAAGTTGCATAAAACCTACCTGGTTGGTCGTTACAGACACACATATCGCAGCCTTCGACTGTCTTCTGGAAGCCGTATGGACAGTACATGTTACACATGAAGGATGGGCAAGGTTCTAAAAATGAAAATATTGAAAATGATACTGAAAAACATGGAAAGGATGAATTACATCAAATATTGTAGAGCATTTAGAAAAATGTTTATGTCCAGTTAACCTGGAATGCTTAGCCACATTGAAAGGAATGATAAGATATGTTACATATTAAAAGTCTCAAACTTTTCGACATTTATTTATAATATTCCATATTTCAAAAACCTCCCAACTAACTTGGGCTGGTGAAGACTCTAACCCCCAGGGTTCAGTAGTCACACTTACCTACATTACTTTGTTTGAATTCAAATTAATCTTTTGTCAGGAAAGAACTGGTTTAATCCGGATAAGGCAAGGCATACTGTACCACCCAAAGATCTACTTGCCCCCCTATTTCTCCCAACTTACCCCAACCCCCATCCCCCACCCTTACCCCGCAACTTTGCCATTGTCTATGTGACATAAGGTAAATCAGGTTATGAGTGGTTCCTGTGTACAGAAGAATTAACCCGCCTACATGATTAATGCCTGAACTCTGTTCCGTGATCATATTTCTTTACCGTGTAACCATATACATACCAGGTTTGCATACACAGGTATCGCAACCGTTGCTGTCTTGTTCGAAACCGTGTTCACAGAACAACGCGCACATGACCGGCGGGCAAGTGTTGCAGACACAGATATCACAGCCGTTGTCGTCGGTCTGGAAGCCGTGCTCGCAGAACATGGCACACATGACTGGTGGGCACTCTTCGCACTCACAGAGCTCGCAACCGTTGGCATCGGTCTTGAATCCATTCGGACAGAACATTCTGCATCTCTGCTGTGAGCAGACAGCTGAAAGGAAATGGAAGGAAACACTTGATACAGGAAGTTGCTCAAGGAAGCTGGTTGCACTTATCACGTCAAGCAGGTGGTTTGCTAACCTCTAGGATCTTCCACAGGCATTACGATCTTCCATGCGTAAAGCAAATACCACCCGAGTCCCATGTGTTTTTGGCCAAAAACAGGGGAGATTGAATATCTTCCCGAGTTGGTAATGCTAGCCATACTGAACGCTCCTCTGCATAAAATTCATAATTAAACACACATTCGTCTTCACACACAGGAAAGTAGTTCTGGCCATTAGACCCCTTGTGTTTACAATCATACGGTGGCTGGTCAATTAATTAGGCGCGCTCAAGTATGGATCAATGGATCAGTATAGTGGCAGTTCTTAGGGTAGTGTATGCTATCAAGTAACAAATAAGTAATGCTCAAGTGCATTTGAGGAGGACTGTTTTTCCATAGTGGCCAGCACTACTTTCCTGTGTGTGAAGACAAACTTGGCTTGACCACTGAAAAAGTACAGTGTATTTAATCATGAATTTGCGCAGCGGAACCTTCAGTATGGCTACCATTACCAACTCGGGTAGATATTCAATCTCCCCAGTTTTGGGCCAAAAACAGGGGACTCTGGTGTTATTTGCTATACAGGCAGGGAAGATCGTAATGGTGTCGGTTACATGGTAATGTGTATTTACTCACGTGGTGGGTTACAGACGCAAGTGTCACAACCGCTGGCATCCTTCTTGAAACCGTGTTCGCAGAAGAGAGCACACATCACTGGTGGACATGTGTTACAGACACAGATATCACAACCGTTGGCATCAGTCTGGAAGCCATGTTCACAGAACATCATGCACATCATTTCTGGGCAGGTTGCTGAGGATTAAAACACAAACAAAACAAAAAAACAAATATATGAATGAACAACAGAAAATCATATACAAACTTGAAAAACAAAGAAAAAGCAAACACTTTATTGCTTTAAACAGGACTAAAACTAAAGAAATCAGCATTACAACTCCTACGCTTCACCAATTAACTTTGGTTGCTTGGTTGTGACCCTTACTGTGCTAGTTCCCTGCTAAGGGGTACCAGTCAGAAACAAATGCCTTATACGACATGTGCAGGGGTCCAGACCCCACTTAATTCTATATAACCCAGGAAGTGGTGTGAAAAGGTTTTGGTATGGTGAATACAGCAAACAAACCTAGATGGCAAATAAATACTTGAGGTGTTGTTACTTACGAGGTGGATTGCAAACGCACGTATCGCATCCATGTACGTCGGCCTGGTAACCATGTTCACAGTACAATGCACACATGATTGGTGGGCAGTCATTACAGGCACAGATCTCACAGCCATTTTCATCGGTCTGGAAGCCAAACTCACATCCCATCCTACATCTAACACCAGGGCAGGGAGCTGAACAAATGCAGAAAGACAACAGTTAAGGTTCAAAAAGGGGTCAAATGTGAGGAAAAGGATTTGTGGGTGTCAAGGGACAATAAGGAAGAAAAATAGGATGCAAAAAGATGGTTGCCACAAGCCAAAGGTTAGCAAGTCTTAACATGTTTCGTTTAGTGAATAGTAATTCCAAGTAGGAATTGTCGATAAACGTCTAAGTGAATCGCCAATTTAGAGATTCAAAACCAAGAAAGTACCAATTCAGAATTCAGTACTATATAAACAAACCATCATATAATTGTTTTAAACAGAGATCTTCCAGACCAGACAAGCCAGTGTCACGAGCAGCATGCAGCACAAAAAAGACAAGACTTTTATTCAAATCGAGAAATTTGATTGAAGAATATTTAATTACCAACCTGGTTGACAGACGCAAATGTCACAGCCATTGCCGTCAGTCATGAAACCATGTTCACAGAACATTGAGCACATGAACTCTGGGCAAACTGAAATGAACGACAAAAAACAGTCAATGATAAATCAAATAACATCTAAACATCTGCCCAAAATTGTTTGCATTGAACCAGAGCTACAACAACGAGAATAAGTGCTATTACACAAAAACTTAAATTGCAAGTGTGTTACAAGTAATAAGGGCACTAAGTCCCAATACGTACATGGTACAGGGAGGAGGAATTTGCTTCTTATTGTGTTTTAAACATGTGTAAGAGAGCTGCACGGATGAAAATCTGCAGAAACCGCTTCTAAGCTTAAAGGGGACACTCTGTCAATTCACCATTGCTGGTTTTGTAAATTTTACAAGGTTAAAGGCCGAAACATTTCCCAAGTGAATTTTCACCTGTGGATGATTTTCTTTATTGGCATGCATTTCATAATCATGGACGTTAAATATGAATGCAAGAGATTGGTCAGTTGCCGCTTTGATAAGCCAATGAGGCTTCTTTGCGAGTTCCTGCTTGCAGGAGGATCTAAAAATTACATACATTTGCACGTATCCTTACCTGGGGCTTGGTTACAGACACAGATATCACAACCGTTGTCGTCCGTCTGGTAGCCGTGTTCGCAGAACATGGCACACATGACAGGAGGGCACTCTTCGCACGCGCAGAGCTCACAGCCGTCTTCGTCGGTCTTAAATCCATACGGACAGGACATTCTGCATCTCTGCTGTGAGCAGACCACTGTGATGAATGCAAAAGAATTGTTGTAATATGAATAGTTGCATTTCACTGCTAAAAACATACATACCAAAGGTCTACCTAACGTTCACCATCACCACTTGCCTAGAGTGAAGTAATGAGAGTTAAAAAATGTATAAATATTCATGAGCATGGCAACTATTTCACCCAATTGGGACAATAGTTTCAAAAATGTCCTTTCATGTCATGCTCTAAAGCACTTGTACTGACAGTATGAGTGCTTTTAAGCATGAAATGAGGAAATGTGGTATTGGCATTAGAATCAGATATAGGTTAGGAACTGTTCATACTATCAGTACGAGTGCTTTTAAGCATGATATAAGCGGACAGTATACAATGGTATCATCATTGGAAGCAGGTAAAGGTTAGGAACTGTTCATACTGTCAGTACAAGTGCTTTGAAGTATGGTTTGAGGAGGACAGTACAGAGTGGTATTAGCACTGAAAAATTGTTCCAACTGGTTGAATGTTGTTAGGTTGTTGCATATTGTCACTATAAATGTTTAAAATGTTTAGAAAGTTTTTTACTTTTCAAGAAAAATATCAACAATTATTTCACCTTTCAATATATTTTTTTTTTTCATTTTTTATTACTTAATTATTTGTAAGGCTTTTATTAGTAGCTTGTGGCTTCTACACCCGACATAATTTGTACATAAAAACTCTCTGCTTTGAAGTGTGATAATGATCAATCATTCAGTGAATAATAAAAAAAAACTAAGAGTTGCTCTCATTACCCCAATTTTGGGCAAAAATACGAAACGAATGTCCCAGAGCACATTTTTATCGAACTTTCTTGAATGAGTTACTCTGTGGAAAGTCAAGCACATAGAATATGCCCATGAACGACAATTATAACATGTCAGAGACTAATTTGCTGTGTCGTACCTGGGGCGTTGACGGCCTCCAGGCAAGAATGACCGCAGCCGTTGGAGCAACACTTCTGAGAGGTTGAGCAGTCGTTGTCGGAGGAGCACTCCTCCATGCAGATGCCGACGGACCCTGATGGGACCCGGCCGAGGGGGCACTCTCCTGGATGGTCCACTAGAGAGAAAAAAATAGCGATTCATATCAACTGCGACAAGTTATGACAAAATCCCACTATGGCGATAATTCCTTTTCTTCATCGGCGCCGAACTCTGGAACTCACTATACCCATTCATCAAGTCCCCATCAGTTGACTCTTTTAAAAGACAACTTACGAACTACCTTTTTCAATTTACATTTCCATATATTAATTTTTGTTTGTTGTATATTTGTTAGTACTTTTTCATTCTTCTTTGCGCCTAGAGCAGATTTTTTTCTGGATCAGGTGCTATATAAATTTAGTCATTATTATATTTATTATTATTAAAAACACAACAGAGAAACAAACATCTGGTGTCAGCTCAAGAAAGCATCATTTCATAATTTCTTCAAATATATCTTGCAGTTTTCCCGCCTTTTTAATATGGACAAAAAGTCCACCATTTTCTTCCCTCGTGACTTAATGGAACTGCCAAACTTTAATGTCCGAAGAATGTCTTTAAAAAACAGGTACGCCATGAAAAAAAAATATTCACTTTTTTCTTGAGCTGGTGCTGTCTTTGGGGGTTGCCTAATGTGTTATTTTACTTGAGAAACCATCAGAACATTTGAAAAACATTTGAAAACCGCAGAAATACATAATTTCAGTGATTTTTCACAATTTAACAGTTTCCACCATCAAAAGGGAAAATACACATATTTTGCACCTGATTTCACAACAAGCCTTATACAAACAATATTGTGACTCTTACCGACTGGTTCGTGACATTGGCAAATTTCACATCCCTGCTCATCACGCTCAAAGCCATGAGGACAGAACATTCTGCACATCATGCTATCACAGACAGCTAATAAGATAAAATAAGGAATTGACTGATCATAAAATGAAAAATATATTTATTATTGCACGACTAACATTTTTGATAAGTTAATTGTCTTAATTAATTGAGTACTATATGCTTTAATACATTTTTCTTTCATGTATGGTGTCATTCGGGATTGATTTAAGTTACAGTGACTTTAAACACTGAGGGCTCTCTGGCACAGTTCTGTACAAATTTTTCCATGGTACCCACTGTTCCCCCACTCCACTCCTCCCCCACACCTTCCTCTCCTACACCCCCAATATTGAAATCCTTGCACCATAGAACCTATACATTACATATACACTACATAGTGAGCAGGCTTCACAGACTGCTAGCCCGCCTTTAATCAATGGCTTTAGTTTGCCCACCTTCCGTTAACACCTTAACGACAAGCAAGACTTATTCCACACCGATAACCTATCCTTGCCGAATGAATATCAAACCGACTGAGTTTGAAGAGAATCACTCACGTGGTGTGTCTACTACATCCATGCAAGTGTGTCCGCAGCCGTTGGAACAACACTTCTGGTTGACACTGCAGTCACCGTCGCTGCTGCAGGATTCTGAGCATATACCACTATTTCCCTCTGGCAGGAAGTTGACAGGGCAGGTACCAGGGCGAACCACTGGAAAATATGGAAAAAAAGTGGAATCATAGATCCATTTAAAATCTGTTCAAGCAGGAACTTTGTGAACGGATAAATTCAACAATCGACTTCATGAAAGGCCCCAACAAAATGGTCCTGAATCTTGAAAAAGGTATGGAATAATTCAGGGCTTTTTTTACTTCAGGACTCTTTATCTTTATCTTTATCCACAAATGGGATTTACCTTTTAATTTGTAATATTAACATTTACATCACATCAGTTGATTATAGTGTGAATAAACAAATATTAAAACTTTGAGCATCGTGGCAATTTAAAAGATATGTACATGGGAAAGGTTTTGTTTTTTTTTTATTGGTGGGGAGGGGTGGAATAGGAAAAAATATGTTGATATAAATTGATAAACAAAATAAAATAAAACTGTTAGCAAACTGCTTATCCACTAGAGAGCCTGTGTAGGAGAATGTGTAAAAGTAGTTGGCCTGACGTTTATAATAATATAAATTGATATAAGTGATATATGTGATATACCAGAAGTGTTATATAAATATAAAAAATATAAATAAATATAAATATAAAAATATAAATTGATATAAAAGTGATTTGCAAACTTCTTGTCCTCTAGTTGTCGACCAACTCACCAGGCAGTGGATCCATGCAGATGTGTCCACATCCATTGGAGCAACATTTCTTAGCACCGTTGCAGTCTGAGTCACCTGAGCAATCTTCTGGGCAGATACCAAAGCCTTCTGGGGCAGGACAGTCTCCTTCTTTGACTGAGAAACAAACAAAATCATATACATGTCATGACAGAGCTGTAAGACAGCAAAAAAGCAAAACTTCACTAAGTTCAATACCTAGCTGGAAGGAGTCACAACTTCAGTTAAAACCTTAATATATTTCTTATTTCACCGTATACCTAATTTTGTGACTGAGCTTGTCAAAGTTAGAAAGCAAACACTCATGTTTTGTAAGGTCTTTGTGAGATCTTTACGTTGAATATTGACTGCACTGTGTTTGCCCTATCCACCCATCGTAACTTACCCAAGGGAACAGATGGGATACAGACAAAACGACCGTTGGCTGAGCAACACTTTTCATCGGTGGCGCAGTCGCCATCATGGTTGCATTCTGGGATGCAGATGAAACGTGGCTCGACGATAACGTCTGGGCACTGGCCGTCATGGATTACTGAACACAAGAAAAGCATAATTTGAGAGTAGTATTTGCAAAAAAAGTTTGAGGAAGCATTTTGTGACGTTATCATGATGGTTTGTATTTAAGATGACACATAGAATTAATGATAGGTAGACTTCATATCTACTACACTACAACTTGATCATTAAAATAGATCTTAGATTCAGAAATTAATTAGAATTCTAACAACGAGACTTTAAAGCATAAACTTTGGTGGTTTACATACCTCCCTTCATATCACACTAACCCATGCTAGGTCAGCTTGAACCATCCTTCTCCACCTCCGTTCCGCAAAACTTTACTGGGAGTCCCTGAGGGCAAAAGGGTCTGCAGGGGTTCCACTCAATGCAATTGGGTCAGGAGAAGCCAAACAGGTAGTTTCTCAGCCCAAGAAAACCAACATTTTTTGGGTACCTCAACCTTAACCATGGTGGTGTAGGCCTCAGGTTATTTGTCATACCCCTCTTATATTTGGAGTCCTGTGAACATTTATTCGCTGTCCCTAGGGGTCTGTAAATACTGATCCTAGGCCCCAAGAACTCACCCTTCTGTGGTTCGCATTCACACATCTCACAGCCGTTGGCGTCCACCTTGAATCCGTACGGACACCACATCATACACATGACATCGTCGCAGGGGACGGGAACATCCTCGGCGGGCTTGCAGACATGTCCGCAGCCGTTGGAACAACACTTCTCGTTGGACAGACAGTCGCCGTCGTTGGTGCAGAGATCGCTGCAGATTCCAAACACGCCCTCTTCAACCGCTGGACATGTGCCCTCGTGGATGACTAAGTAAAAAGAGACATTAAATAAATAAATAAATTGCATTAAGCCAAAGAAAACAAGAGAGAAATATATAAAAAGGGGAAGAGAACAGAAACATAAAACAAACAAAACTTATGGACTGTGTTTTTGTCAAGCTGAACCAACTGGAGGGATGCTTAGCCCCCCCCCCGAGCCAACTGGAGGGAGGCTGAGCCCCCCCTGAGCCAACTGGAGGGATGCTTAGCCCCCTCCGAGCCAACTGGAGGGATGCTTAGCCCCCCTGAGCCAACTGGAGGGGTGCTTAGCTCCCCCTGAGCCAACTGGAGGGATGCTTAGCCCCTCTGAGCCAACTGGAGGGATGCTTAGCCCCCCCTGAGCCAAATGAAGGGATGCTTAGCCCCCCTGAGCCAACTAGAGGGAGGCTTAACCCCCCCCCCCGAGCCAACTGGAGGGATGCTTAGCCCCCTGAAACAACTGGAGGGATGCTTAGCCCCCCTGAGCCAACTGGAGGGATGCTTATCCCCCTGAGCCAACTAGAGGGAGGCTTAGCCCCCCTGAGCCAACTGGAGGGATGCTTTACACCCCCCCAGAGCCAACTGGAGGGATGCTTAGCCCCCTGAAACAACTGGAGGGATGCTTAGCCCCCCTGAGCCAACTGGAGGGATGCTTAGCCCCCCTGAGCCAACTAGAGGGAGGCTCAGCCCCCCTGAGCCAACTGGAGGGATGCTTAACCTCCCCCCCCCGGAGCCAACTGGAGGGATGCTTAACCCCCTGAAACAACTAGAGGGATGCTTAGCCCCCCTGAGCCAACTGGAGGGCTGCTTAGCCTCCCTGAGCCAACTGGAGAAACACTCCATCCCGCACCCCTCCCCCCGCCTCCTCCCCCCGCCCCCCCCCCCTAACTGGAGGGATGCTTAGCCATGACTAACAGACTCTACCCCAGATGGGAGGAAGGGGGATAAATCTCCAGACTCACCTGGTGGGGAAGCACAGTCGCAGATCTCACAGCCACTGCTGTCTTTCTTGAAGCCAAAATCACAGAACATCATACACATGACATCAGAGCAGTGATCTAAGGTAAGAGAGGTCAACATTTTACGCACATTAATGAGATTGAAATCGGCAACAAAACATTCTATCATTTAGTAGGGGTAAATCATAATTTTGTGAGATCAAAATTTGTCGTTGGTTGTTGGTAACCAGTCAAACCTCAAATGTACGTAGTTGAAACTGTCTATCCTAAGACACTTCAGGGCCCCATATCTATGTGTCCCTTGGCGATCAACACAATCAAGTATGCACAAGTATATTTACAAGTTACATCGCAGGTCCCCATCGACTCGCCGGAACGAAGAGGAGGCGATCGAGATGAAGTGTCTCGTCCTAGGACAGAACATAATGATCCAGCACAAACTCAAACATGCAAACACTTAAGATCACATTTTTATTGCCTTGATCACATCACTCACATTTTCCCTTCCTTATTTTTAGTTTCTTCCATTCTCTAATGAATCTCCATATTAATAACATCTATTTGGAAGGAAAAGTAGAAACTTTAAATTACCTGGGGTCTCTTTGCAGGCACAGATTGGGCAGCCTGTGGTCTGATCGTTCTTGTATCCGTATGGACAGTACATCATACACATCACGTCATCGCAAGGTCCTGCAAAAAATACAACATTTGTCTTGCAATCGGTTCAATTAACTTCTCTCAAACTTTTTCTCTCCTTGGTTTCCTTTCATTTCATTGAATTCAAATTTTGCCTTTCTAGTCTCCTTCATGTTAGATTTTTTTTTTCCCTGTTATTATAGTTGAATTGAACTGAATTGAATTTGAATTTGAATTGAATTCATTCATTCATTTATTTGTTTTTTCACATAAATATTACAATGTGAAGGGAAGTCTTCTGAAAAGCCTATACTGGATTTTTTTCCTGTTAGTATAATTGATTTGAATTGAATTGATTTGAATTGAATTGAATTGAATTCATTCATTCATTTATTTGTTTTTTCACATAAATATTACAATGTAAAGGGAAATTTCTGAAAAGTCAATACTGGCTTAACAATGCAGAAGATTCCCAAGTTTTGAGAATTGAATTGAATCCCAAGAATTGAATTGAATTGAACTGAATTGATTTTGTTTTAAAGATTCTTACTTTCATTGCAGACGCAGATGTCGCAGCCATTGGAGTCTTGCTTGAATCCGTACTGACAGAATAGAGCACACATTACTGGTGGGCATGTCGCTGAAAAGTAGAAAAATAAAGCAAATGTTTTCATTAAAATTTAAGATACTGTCAAACTAGAACACTAGATGAGTAACTACCCTTACCCTAACTGGAAATTACTCATCAGAAAATGCCCGACTGATATTTGCTTTGCTTCAGAGAACCAACATACAGAAGTTTTGCAGCATTTCTTTCTAACATTTAAAAGTATCTGAGATACTTCCAGTAAAATCTGTTAACTATTGCCATGTTCTCTAAAAATATGTCATAAAATTCTTCCATTTTTCGGTCCTCAAAAGTCTGTAAATGTGCGTGTAATGTTATCTCTACCCTGTAGCGAACAGAATTAGAGATTTTTTTTGACAAATCCTTCGTTCTGCACGAGATGTACAACGACTTGGGGCAAGAAAGTTTTCTCAAGCATTTTGCTTTTTTCCAGAATTGTGCAAAAGATGCCCTCGTGCGGCAGAACCAACCATCTCAGTGACAATTATACTTTTTTAGGGTTATGAATTTTAAGCAATGGGTGGCCTTACGTGTGATAACTTCGGCTGGCATACAGGTGTGGCCACAACCGTTGCTGCAGCATTTCTCTTCAGCAGAACAGTCATTGTCATTAGAGCAAGATTCTACACAGGCACCGGATATACCCTCTGAAAGTTTGCCAACCGGACACTGGCCTGGATGGACAGCTGCGGAATAAAAAAGGAGCAAAAAGAGGACAATAGAATCAAAGCATCCTGCGTGGCTATGATGTCCGTTACTTCAACCATTAGTCGTAGAATAATCAAGAAAATCGCATCAACATTTCTTTTTCTTGTAGTACTCTATAAATTCTGCGATGCTTTATGACATTCACCATTTTTTGTAATATTTTTATAAATATTAAGAATTGATAACACACTATTTCCAGATGAGAAATCATTTTTGCCTGAATGAAGAAAATAGAGTAACAATTACAATGGCCAAGAGCATGCAATCTTGCTGTTTACATTTACCAGAATTAAAAACCACTTTATTGGTCTACTATTCCTTAAAGACTGGGTCAATGAATCAACCAAAAATACAATAGGAGTGTTATACATTGCCATGTCTCAGGAGAAACTAAAGATATTTCTGAAGGCTGGAGGAAAAATTCATTTTAATGGGTGAGCAGCAGTGACCATTAACTAGGACTTTTCTGGCATATTTAAAGGTTAATGCTAATAACCCATATATCTTACACAGCTGTATTCCTTGCTTAACCACTGTCTTATCAGTATATACTGGGGGTGATTAGCAAAATTGTGAATTCATATTCACAGGGGTAAGAGGGGATGGGTGAGGGGGAATAAAGTTAAGGAAAAAGTAACAATGGACTTAGAGGGGATGGGTGCAGGGGAATAAAGTTAAAGAAAAAGTAGACATGGACATTTGTAAAGTAAGCAGGGGTTTCTTTAATCACTTTCTGTATTTTTAGAAAGGTAAAATGATCTTTTGAGTCAAAAGATCAAATGCACTCCGTAAAAGCCGCTTCCTGATTACAAACTCACGTTCATAACATTGACAGATCTCGCAGTCGTTGTCATCACGTTGGAATCCGAATGGACAGAACATTCTGCAGGTAAATCTTGGGCACGTCTCTGTTGTAAGGTAAATTGCAAAATAAAATGACTTTTAATGAATAAAGATATTTGGTAAAGTAGAGTAAAGCAGAAATGAGATGCATGGACAAAGGAATAACGATGGGGAGGTATTGATATCTACCACCAGAGAAGGCAAAGGTTTGAGGCCTTCAGAGCATTCTTCATTTCGGACCAAATCAAATGACTATCTGAAATGGTCCAGTTCCAAATTGATAACAACATTTCCAGAAATCACTTGAAACAGAAAATTGTTCATGTAGATTCAATCTTAACAAAAAAGTTGTACAAATACATGTTTTCATTTTGCTAGCACTTAACAGTCCTGCTTTCCAATATTTTTTAACACAAAAAAATGTGGCAATCCCCTGACCAAAATCCCAGATCTGGCTTTATATCTGGTTTAATCTGGCCATATCAAACCTTTATATGGCCATATAAAGCCAGATATAACTTGATGTACAGTTTTTCCAGATATGCAGATAAAGTTTTATCTGGCCATATAAAGCCAGATGTAACTGGTTATGTAGACGATCCAGATATGCAGATTAAGTTTTATATGGCCATATGAAGACAGATATAACTTGATATACAGTTATTCCAGATATTAAACCCCCCCCCCCCAAAACATCTACCAAGCACATATTACACAAAAGTACTTTTATTCATTCAGTAATAACACTATAAGTTTATTTTCAGAAATTAAACCTTAATTATGTCATTTATGCATCCGATAACCGTTCGTGATGATTTTATTTTTTCCAGAGGGAACGGAAATAAGCAGAGGGATGGAAGCAACCACTTAATTCTGGAATATTAGCGAAAGTGTTTCATCTCAAGAGAATCATCTCTGAGGTGTTTACCTTTCTCTGAAGTGATACAGACGTGTCCACATCCATTGGAGCAACACTTCTGGTCAGCAGCGCAGTGTTCGTCACCGCTGCAAGAGTCCACACAGATGCCTGAGACTCCATCCTCCAGCAGACCCACAGGACAGACTCCTTCATGAACTGCGGAAAAAGGAGAGAGAAGTGGAATTCCTTCACTTACGGAGAAAAAAAAACTTGTTCCTCTTTGGTAATGTATATGGTAGGGTGGTACAGTTTGGCCTATTTTTGTCGGCGGTTCACCATGTCCAAATCTGGGTCAGTACTCTTTAGTAACCCATTGAATTTTTGTTATCTTTTTAAAAACATCGGGAATAATAATAAAAATAACAATCAGCATCAGCATCAGTTAATTTTAAGGCCCTTAAATAAGCGACCAAAAACGTGGGAGAAAAATGCAAGGGCTAATGGATTACAACTTACACGTAGGGTGGCTTAATTCCAATTCAAGATTTTTAACTCAAATTTGGAATCTTTTCAATTTAGGAGGTCATTTCAGATGGGAAAACCATAGATTGCTCTTGGATGGAAAACCCACCTTACTATATAACCCAGCCGGGTATCCAAACCCAGAACCTCCCGATTGCTGAGCCTCATTGCTTCAAATCCCACCACCTTTATCCACTAGCTGGGCTGCAGCACCGGTATAACATTTTTAACAAAAGGTAACCACCTCAAAGATTATTAATGATTCCAGTATTTAATGAAGACATATCTTAATACATAACTGTATGTAATGATTAAATACACAAATGCAATAAAACCACACATTAAATTGACCAAAAGAAAACAAGGCAAACAGGGAGGTGAGGATGGGGTGGGGGGGGGGGGGTTGGGAAGATGACAACGTTCTTCTGATTAGTATTTTGAATATTAAGACCATAAATTTTACATACACGAGAGTATTTCGAATTGTGAGTCCGATAAAGCTAAGTGTCCTTATTCAATCAATAAAATTATGAAATGATATAAAACTTCAATTGAAGAATTTAAAGTAACAATTATAGCCATGAAGGTCAAAGGTAGACCGACTTACCCTCTTCAACCGGTTCCAAGCAAACATGGCCGCATCCATTGCTGCAACACTTCTTGACGCCATCACAATCGTGGTCTGAGGAACATTCTTCACTGCAGATGCCGAAACCAGTTGGTACAGGGCAGGAGCCCTCCTTGTCTGGGGCTGTGAGACAAACCAAAATCACAATGAGAAGGACCATTTGACATTGCTGAGATCCTTACCATTGATCGAGTCAGGATCTCCTATACAGCCACCTAAAATGGTAGGTGTCCCTGCTCCCCAACCCCAACCTCCCCCAACAACCCCACATCCAAGTCGAAGTCAAAATAAAACCCCCAAAAATCTAACTTATCTAACAGAAAGGCTGGACAGTGAATTGCCGTAAATAGCTACCACTTCCCAGGGGTCCCTTTGAGATATGAGACAGCTACCTGAGTTTGTTAGCTTAATTCCCCTCTGAGGTTGACAAAATATTGCTACAACAGGCTTAATTTTCTGGCCCCAACCTCCCCATATTTTTTCATACATGATGAAAATTTTCGTAGCAAAGAGACAACTAGAGCACCAATGGTGCAGAAGCTCATACCTTTTCTAGCTTAAAAAT
The DNA here is from genome assembly GCF_037975245.1 of Apostichopus japonicus. Lineage (NCBI taxonomy): Eukaryota > Metazoa > Echinodermata > Holothuroidea > Aspidochirotida > Stichopodidae > Apostichopus > Apostichopus japonicus. Next base: position 24,305,918 of record NC_092571.1, read on the forward strand.
GTAGGGCCCACAAAACTTTATGGCCCACCAAATTTCAGGCCATTTTTCAGATTCCACCAATTTTGGGCCCATGAGGGATACTCCCCCCCCCCCTCCTTTAGCAGAATCCTGGCCACACCACTGGCTATAATTCCTATTTTCCCCCTTTAAATCCTATTTTACCCACTTTCTCAAACAATACCACTGACCTACCCTATTAAACTTTCTCCCCTCTACCTGAGCAGACCTGAAGCACTCCTTGCCAAAATTTTGGCTGGCTGCCTACAATACCTCAGGCTCAAAGACTTCTAAGAATCGGCAAGTGCTGATTGGCTATAGGGCTCTCATGCTTACAGTTCGACAGTTAATAACAACTCCCAGTCCTGCTTTAATTCCACTAACAGCCTCTGCAGAGCTTAACCACAAATGTAAACAAACACTGCAGAGACTGGGAGACAAATTAAAGGAGCTTTGGCAAAAGGTGAAGGCTCAGAATTTTTTAGACAATGGGGATTAATTGTAATTAATTAACTTTTGACCAAAACTTATTAGGCATCACCTTATTCATACACAATCCAACAATCATCAGTTCAACTTTGAATATGATCCATCAAAATCTTGAGGAGATTGAGATATTTGAAAATATTACAAAGAATGACCCCAGATGACCCCCTAAATGACATTTGACCTCAATTTTCCGAACACCCCTCGTAACTCTCATCCCGAGGAACGTTGTGACCAAGTTTCATTATAACTGGCCATACACTGTACGAACAGGAGCAATTTGAAAATATAGGGCCGCGGCCCAGGCCACAAAAGACCCCTAGTTGATCTTTGATCTCAAATTCATGAACACCCTGAAGGTAAAACTTCCATAGTACTATCGTGACAAACCCTCAACATTGTACCATGGAATCTGTAGGAGAAGAAGCATTTTGCGTATTTCCACAAAATGGCCCATTACGGCCCACATGTGACCTTTGACCCCAAATTTCGGACCATCTCTGATGGCCCTATACCCAATGGTCCTTGTGTCCAAGTTTCATGAAATTCCATCAAACACTGTGCGAGTGGGAGCGGTTTTACCAATTGTTGACGGATAGAGTGATAGAGTGATAGAATGATAGAGTGATAGACGCCGCACTGTAACAATAGCTCACACCAGTATGCTGGTATGAGCTAAAAAAAATTATCATTCTTTGTGATGCAGTTCTCACAAGATTATAATCTAGATCAAAACACTCACATTTTCCCTTCCTCATTTAAAAAAAAATACATGCCAGAATGAAATTTTTTCAGATTGGGCCAGATTGGGCCAGATTGGGCCCAGAAGAGACACCCTGACCTTGATCACTAGTCTAGGAATGACTTACGGGGTATAACAGCGGCGAGACAGACGTGTCCGCATCCGTTGGAGCAACACTTCTCGTGGGTGCCACAGTCGCCATCGCTGGAGCACATCTCTGCGCAGATGCCGACCGCGTCCGAAGGAAGAGCTGGACACTGGCCCTCGTGGATGACCGGTCTTGGAATACACTCGCAGATGTCGCAGCCGTTATCATCCTGTTTGTAGCCGTTGGGACAGTACATCATACACATGACGTCCGCACATGGTTCTGTTCCGGGTATTGGGAGAAAAAACAAAATGCATATTCCGGTGGCTTTTTTATTTATTTTGAAATTTTTCATCTATATATACTGAGATTCGAAAGAGTGAAACTATACACACAAAATTGGCACGTGCCATTGTTAACCATTGTTGAGTCAGGAGCAATCTCTGACACCAAACTACAGAGCTATGAGGTGCTAGTCAAAATTTTCATTTAGATGGTTAATAATGGTTTAGTACAAGATAATGTATTTTCTTACTTTTTACAAAGAGCCCTTAAAAGTTCAAATCAAGGTTTAGGTTATATCCCTATACTCAAAGAGTAAATAATATTTATGTATTGTGTTTCAGGATTGCACAGGTCACTCACTTCAAAAAGGCTGTATTGTGCTTACTTCATTAATTTACAATCTGAAATGGCTCACCACATGTCCACATAGTTTCAAAAAAGATTGAATCTTGTAACTTAGAAAGATCTGTATTACACTTTCAACCTCCAACACCACATTGCAGGTTCTTCTCGTAAAGTTTGGGCAGATAGAGATCGACAGTCTATAGTAATCTTCCCGAATAAATCCCTAAAATGATTAAGCTTCCTCTACTAATTACTTAATAATTATACTACCTTTGTCTGGTATGGCTGGCATGCACTGATGACCGCATCCATTGCTGCAGCACTTTTCACTGTCGGCACAGCCGCCGTCATGGTTACACATCTCAGCACAGATACCCATTGTATCAGCAGGGACAGCAGGACAGGTTCCTGGGTGGATTTCTGCAGGAAAAGCAATTTAACAACACATGGACATATAAGTGGCTGACTGTATTGTATGCTAAAACTAGCTCAAATAATTCCACAGAATTTTGACCTGTGTTCAATCAAGGTTCTGTTTGTACTCCCTAGATCCATGGTGTCATATACTGCTGGTGTGTTTCTAGCCTAGACAGTAGGCTGCTACAGTAAAATTGTTGTTAAACCTTAATACTTAATGATTATTAGTGGTTCAACTTCTGTTCACAAAGCTTGCTGCAGCCCACAGCGTCCAGGAAGTTTATTCAGAATCGAACATCATCATCACCACAATAGAAAAAAAAGTAACTATTATATATATATATCACGATTTAGGTAAAGCAAGCACCGACTCAAACATTAGCCGGGGCCCCCACCCCAAAAAAAAAAAAAAAAAAAAAAATTAAAACCTTCATCCGACCTTTGCCTCTATCACAATCAAACTTCTTGATCCTGTTGAAATAGTAGATCAGACAGACAGACAGACAGACATATAAACAGACATCGATATTAAATTTCCCTGTCAGCCAAGCGAGTGTCTTCTGCATACCTGTCTGGTCGTTACATTCACAGATCTCACAGCCCTTGTCATCGAGCTTGAAGCCCCAGGGACATCCCATCCTGCATCGTACCAGTGGGCATTGGTTGCATACGCAGGTGTTGCAGCCGTTATCGTCCTTCTGGAATCCGTTCTCGCAGAACATGGTGCACATGACAGGTGGGCAGTCGTTGCACTCACAGAGCTCGCAACCGTCGGCATCGGTCTTGAATCCATACGGACAGAACATTCTGCACATTTGTGGGGAGCAAACGGCTGGAAATTTGGGAGTAAAAAAAAAAAAAAAACATATTTGTAACAATACTATTCAAAGTGACATATTTGTGGCATTAACTTATCCAAATATTAGACTAGGCTTGGCTTGGGGAGAGGGGGGGGCAGCAAACAGCATTTTATTATTGGCATCAACTGCAAGATGACAATCACAAGTCTCAATTTCATCATCAATTCAATCAGAAATAACTACCAAAAATGTCACATTGAGGAATTCATTCAACTGCCAAAAAAATCATAACCTTTAGTAAAAGATCTAAATACTTAGAAAGATCAGATTGACGAAAAATAATTAGCGAGATCAAGAACTAAATCTAACAAACAAATGATGAAGAAATATGATTTACATAAAACTACAGAACGACTATAACGTCAGGTAGGTCATAGGTGTATGCGTTTTATCTGAGAAATTTACGTGGTGGTGGGTTGCAAACACAAATGTCGTTAGTATCAGCTTCCTTAGAGAATTGTCAGCTTCCTCACAATTCTCTTACTCCAAATTGAGCCCATCCAATATGGTGACTAAATATTCACGAATTAGGATATATCATTGAGGGAAAACTTGTCCGTCAGTGACTCCATCTATTAGGGGTTAAAAGCTATCTGTCGTATATTTTTGTTTCAACATGACGGCTTTCTTTTGGATTCCATAAAGACTAAAGCACAAATTGAAACACTCCTCTTTCATCGTCAAGATGACGGGAGGGCAAACAGTCAAAATGATGGTAATTCTGTTGACTTCTTCCAATCCCTAACCAATTCCAACCGAATCAACCGATGTACCTTTCTGATTTTTAATTCACCACCGAGACAGTCTCTTGTTTAAAATGATAAATTCTCTGTCTGTCAAGTTGGTTTCTTTGGTCATCTTTGTTTCAAAATTTTCCAAAAGGTTTCAATTTTAAACAAAACTCTTTGGCCACTCCCCCTCCCCCCCCCCCTTCAAAAAAAGGATCTGATACAAGAGACTGTTTTGTAAGGATTCAAAGCATGAAATATCACATCCCACATAGCTCACTGCCTTCCATAAATAACAATTCTATGAGAATTAAAAGAGGACGAGATATAGGAGAGTTTAGTTACGTGGATCGGAGGGCATGCAAGCATGGCCGCAGCCGTTGCTGCAACATTTCTCGGAGGTGGTGCAGTCATTGTCATCTTTGCACATCTCGGAGCAGATACCATTAGAGTCCCCAACGGCTGGGCAAGTTCCAGTGTGGATTTCTGTAAATTGCACAGAAAATAAAGTGATCGGGAATCACCTTCCAAGAAAGTTGACATAAGGACAAATTTTTCTCAATTCATCCTTTACCAAATGGTATTCATAAAATTATAAACAATTTCCATTACTTCAGAAAAAAATGCCCCAAAAAAAAAAAAGTCTTGTCTGGAATTATTAAGTTATAAACCCTGTACTTTGTTTAAAAATATTCTAGAAAATTGCGCACATATATTTGTTTTTACGTCTTAGTCCGTTCAGTGTATGTTGTTACTTTCCTTGGATGGTTCAAGGTATTTGTATCAATCATCTGTACTTTGAATCCTTTAGTTTTTTTAATATTGAGAGGATTTATAGCTGTCTGATCACGCAAGAAAAATTGCCAAAACAGCTCACCACATTTCATACCTCAGGTTCACAAATAAATATTCCCAAGTCAGAAACTCACCGAGGCATTCACAGATATTGCAACCATTAGCATCTTTCCTGAAGCCATTCTCACAGTACATGGTGCACATGACTGCTGGACATGTGTTACAGACACAGATGTCACAACCGTTGGAATCAGTCTGGAAGCCATGTTCGCAGAACATTGTGCACATGACTGGAGCACATGTAGCTGCGAGACATTAAGAAATAAATCACATGTAACTTTTCGTTGGTATCTTTTTTGATTTAAGGAAAGATGCATGCATCAAAATTCATGATGAAAATTTATCCAGAATTATGAGAATTTTTTTTAACGCTGTTCAACAAAAATTTGCTCTGCATTAAATTTGCAATTCGTTATAATTCATTATAACAGCTACTTGATGGGAATGGATTTCATTTGAGATATATCTTAATAAAAACCATCATTCCCAGACTTATTAATAATGGTGAAAGTTTTTTATAACACCAGGGAAATTATACTTTGAAGAAACATAAGAATTACTGACAAACTAATGTGGTGGTGGGTTGCAGACAAAAGAATCACAGCCTTTGACTAATACTGACTTATACTGTCTTTCTCAGCTTCACAAAATGCATAGATTTTATTCTGCATATTTATAGTAATTATCAAAAAGAAACCTGACTGGAAAATTATTGATAAACTTGAAAATAGAAAAGAAATGTTTGTCTTAATAAGATTTGCATCAGCAATCTAAGGGTAACAATCATTAGGCTCTGCCAAATCAGCTATCCCACCTTTGTTGGTGGCTGTCCCTTTATAGCCATTACTTCGTCATGGGGGTCAGTCAGTGGCAACAGTAGCTGTTATACCAACTATTCAGGTATCAATCACATCAAAGGTTATGTGGTAAGATTTACTTACGTGGTGGTGGGTTGCAGACACAGATGTCACAACCATTGGCATCCTTCTGGAAGCCATGTTCACAGAACTGAGCACACATCACTGGTGGACATGTGTTACAGACACAGATATCACAACCGTTGGAATCAGTCTGGAACCCGTATTCACAGAACATGGCACACATCACTGGTGGACAAGCTTCACATTCACAGATGTCACAGCCATTAGAATCCTTCTTGAATCCATTCTCACAGAACATGGTGCACATCATAGGTGCACAGGTTGCTGAAAATGAAACAAGTCCAGTTTTACATCTTTTACTGTGTTTCACAGCATAACAAAATGGATAGATTTTATTCTGCATATTTATAGTAATTATCCAAAAGAAACATGACTGGAAAATTATTGAAAAACTTGCAAAAAGCAAAGAAATGTTTGGCTTTAAAAATATTTGAATCTGTGATGGTAGGGTTACAATCCTTGGGCTCTGCCTTATCAGAATCCAACACTTTGTTGGTGGCTATCCCTTTATAGCGATTTTTTACCATCTCTGGGCTCTGCCAAATCAGCTATCCAACACTTTGTTGGTGGCTATCCCTTTATAGCCATTTCTTTACAATCCCTGGGCTCTGCCATATCAGCTATCCAACCCTTTGTTGGTGGCTATCCCTTTATAGCCATTTCTTTACAATCCCTGGGCTCTCCCAAATCAGCTATCCAACCCTTAGTTGGTGGCTATCCCTTTATATCGGTTTCTTTGCCCAGGTACCACAAAGTGGCGACAGTACCTGGTATACCAACAAACCAGGTATTGATCACATCAAACGTTATGTGGTAAGATTTACTTACGTGGTGGTGGGTTGCAGACACAGATGTCACAACCACTGGCATCCTTCTGGAAGCCATGTTCACAGAACTGAGTACACATCACAGCTGGACATGTGTTACAGACACAGATATCACAACCGTTGGAATCAGTCTGGAAGCCGTGTTCACAGAATTGAGCACACATCACTGGTGGACATGTGTTACAGACACAGATATCACAACCGTTAGAATCAGTCTGGAAGCCGTTTTCACAGAACATGGCACACATCACTGGTGGACAAGCTTCACATTCACAGATGTCACAGCCATTAGCATCCTTCTTGAATCCATTCTCACAGAACATGGTGCACATCATAGGTGCACAGGTTGCTGAAAAAATGAAACAAGTTCAGTTTTGCAAATATTACTGTCTTTTTCAGCATTACAAAATGTATACATTTTATTCCACAGATTCTTAGTAAATATCTCAAAGGAACCTGACTGGAAAATTATTCACAAACTTGAAAATAGCAAAGAAATTTTTGGTTTTACTAAGATTTGAATCTGCGATCTCAGGGTAACAATCCCTGGGCTCTGCCAAATCAGCTATCCCACCATTTGTTGGTGGCTGTCCCTTTACAGCCATTACTTTAAAATCTCTGAGCTGTGTCAAATCAGCTATCCAACCCTTTGTTTGTGGATATCCCTTATAGCCATTTCTTTGCCGGCGTGCCAGTCAGTGGCAACAGTACCTGCCAGGTACCAACTAACAAGGTATCGATCACATCAAAGGTAATGTGGTAAGATTTACTTACGTGGTGGTGGGTTGCAGACACAGATGTCACAACCATTGGAATCCTTCTGGAAGCCATGTTCACAGAACTGAGTACACATCACTGGTGGACATGTGTTACAGACACAGATGTCACAACCGTTAGAATCAGTCTGGAACCCGTTTTCACAGAACAAGGCACACATCACTGGTGGACAAGCTTCACATTCACAGATGTCACAGCCATTAGCATCCTTCTTGAATCCATTCTCACAGAACATGGTGCACATCATAGGAGCACAGGTTGCTGAAAAAATGAAACAAGTTCAGTTTTACAACTATTACTGTCTTTTTCAACGTTTAAAAATGTATAGAATTTATTCTGCATATTCTTAGTAAATATCCAAAATAAAACCTGACTGCAAAGTTATTGACAAACTTGAAAATAGTAAAGAAATGTTTGGCTTTAATAAGATTTGAATCGGTGATCTCAGGGTGACAATACATGAGCTCTGCCAAATCAGCTATCCAGACCGTTTGTTGGTGGCTATCCCTGTATAGCCATTTCTTTGCCGGGGTGCCAGTCAGTGGCAACAGTACCTGGTATACCAACTAACCAGTTATCAATTACATTAAGGGTACTGTGGTTAGATTTACTTACGTGGTGGTGGGTTGCAGACACAGATATCACAACCATTGGCATCCTTCTGGAAGCCATGTTCACAGAACTGAGTACACATCACTGGTGGACATGTGTTACAGACACAGATATCACAACCGTTGGAATCCTTCTGGAAGCCGTGCTCACAGAACTGAGCACACATCACTGGTGGACATGTGTTACAGACACAGATGTCACAACCGTTAGAATCAGTCTGGAACCCGTTTTCACAGAACATGGCACACATCACTGGTGGACAAGCTTCACATTCACAGATGTCACAGCCATTAGCATCCTTCTTGAATCCATTCTCACAGAACATGGTGCACATCATAGGTGCACAGGTTGCTGAAAATGAAACAAGTACAGTTTTACAACTATTACTGTGTTTCACAGCATTACAAATTGGATAGATTTTATTCCGCATATTTATAGAAATTATCCAAAAGAAAAATGACTGGAAAATTATTGAAAAACTTGAAAATAGCAAAGAAATATTTGGCTTTAATAGGATTTCAATCGGCGATCTCAGGGTTACAATCCTTGAGCTCTGCCAAATTAGCTATCCAAACCTTTGTTGGTGGCTATCCCTTTATTGCGGTTTCTTTGCCCAGGTACCACACAGTGGCAACAGTACCTGCCAGGTACCAACTAACCAGGTATCGATCACATTAAAGGTAATGTGGTAAGATTTACTTACGTGGTGGTGGGTTGCAGACACAGATGTCACAACCATTGGAATCCTTCTGGAAGCCATGTTCACAGAACTGAGTACACATCACTGGTGGACATGTGTTACAGACACAGATATCACAACCGTTGGAATCAGTCTGGAAGCCGTGTTCACAGAACTGAGCACACATCACTGGTGGACATGTGTTACAGACACAGATATCACAACCGTTGGAATCAGTCTGGAACCCGTTGTCACAGAACATGGCACACATCACTGGTGGACAAGCTTCACATTCACAGATGTCACAGCCATTAGCATCCTTCTTGAATCCATTCTCACAGAACATGGTGCACATCACAGGTGCACAGGTTGCTGAAGAAATGAAACAAGGTCCGTTTTACAACTATTACTGTCTTTTTTATCCTTTACAAAATGGATAGAATTTATTCTGCATATTTATAGTAAATATCCAAAAGGAACGTGACTGGAAAATTATTGACAAACTAAAAAATAGCAAAGACATTTTTGGTTTTAATGAGATTTGAATCAGCGATCTCAAGGTTACAATCCTTGAGTTCTGAAAAATCAGCTATCCAACCTTTGTTGGTGACTATCCCTTTATAGCCATTTCTTTACAATCCCTGGGCTCTCCCAAATCAGCTATCCAACCCTTTGTTGGTGGCTTACCCTTTATAGCCATTTCTTTGCCAGGGTGCCAGTCAGTGGCAACAGTACCTGGTATACCAACAAACCAGGTATTGATCACATCAAACGTTATGTGGTAAGATTTACTTACGTGGTGGTGGGTTGCAGACACAGATGTCACAACCATTGGAATCCTTCTGGAAGCCATGTTCACAGAACTGAGTACACATCACTGCTGGACATGTGTTACAGACACAGATGTCACAACCGTTGGAATCAGTCTGGAAGCCGTGTTCACAGAATTGAGCACACATCACTGGTGGACATGTGTTACAGACACAGATATCACAACCGTTGGAATCAGTCTGGAACCCATTTTCACAGAACATGGCACACATCACTGGTGGACAAGCTTCACATTCACAGATGTCACAGCCATTAGCATCCTTCTTGAATCCATTCTCACAGAACATGGTGCACATCACAGGTGCACAGGTTGCTGGAAATAAAACAAGGTCAGTTTTACAACTATTACTGTCTTTTTTAACGTTTACAAGAAGGATAGAGTTATTCTGCATATTCTTAGTAAATATCCAATAGAAACCAGCCTGCAAAGTTATTGACAAACTTGAAAATAGCAACTTTAGAAATGTTTGGCTTTAATTATAAGATTTGAATCGGCGATTTCAGGGTGACAATCCTTGATCTCTGCCAAATCGGCTATCCAAACCTTTGTTTGTGGATATCCCTTTATAGCCATTTCTTTGCCTGGGTGCCAGTCAGTGGCAACAGTACCTGGTATACCAACTAACCAGGTATCGATCATATCAAAGGTAATGTGGTAAGATTAACTTACGTGGTGGTGGGTTGCAGACACAGATGTCACAACCATTGGAATCCTTCTGGAAGCCATGTTCACAGAACTGAGCACACATCACTGCTGGACATGTGTTACAGACACAGATATCACAACCATTAGAATCAGTCTGGAAGCCGTGCTCACAGAACATGGCACACATCACTGGTGGACAAGCTTCACATTCACAGATGTCACAGCCATTAGCATCCTTCTTGAATCCATTCTCACAGAACATGGTGCACATCACAGGTGCACAGGTTGCTGAAAATGAAAAAAGTTCAGTTTTTAAACAATTACTGTCTTTTTCAGTACTAAAAAATGGATAGATTTTATTCCACATATTCTTACTCAATATCCAAAAAGACCTGACTGGTACATCATTGACAAACTTGAAAATTATAGCAAAGATATGTTTGGCTTTAAAAAGATTTGAATCTGCGATAGTAAAGTTACAATCCTTGAACCCTGCCAAATTAGCTATCCAACCCTTTGTTGGTGGCTATCCCTTTATAGCAGTTTCTTTGCCCAGGTACCACAGAGTGGCAACAGTACCTGGTATACCAACTAACCAGGTATCGATCACATCAAAGTTTATGTGGTAGGATTTGCTTACGTGGTGGTGGGTTGCAGACACAGATGTCACAACCATTGGCATCCTTCTGGAAGCCATGTTCACAGAACTGAGTACACATCACTGCTGGACATGTGTTACAGACACAGATATCACAACCGTTGGAATCAGTCTGGAACCCGTTTTCACAGAACATGGCACACATCACTGGTGGACAAGCTTCACATTCACAGATGTCACAGCCATTAGCATCCTTCTTGAATCCATTCTCACAGAACATGGTGCACATCATAGGTGCACAGGTTGCTGAAAATGAAACAAGTTTAGTTTACAACTATTACTGTATTTTTCCGCATTACAAAATAGATAAAATTTATTCCGCAGATTCTTAGTAAATATCCAAAAGGAGCTAGACTGGAAAATTATTGAAAAACTTGCAAAAGCAAAGAAATGTTTGGCTTTAATAATATTTGAATCTGTGATGGCAGGGTTACAATCCTTGAGCTCTGCCAAATCAGCTTTCCAACCCTTTGTTGGTGGCAATCCCTTTATAGCCATTTCTTTACCATACCTGGGCTCTGCCAAAACAGCTATCCAACCCTTAGTTGGTGCCTTTCCCTATATAGCCATTTCTTTACAATCCCTGGGCTCTGCAAAATTGGCGAACCAACCGTTTGTTGGTGGCTGTCCTTTTATAGCCATTTCTTTGCTGGGGTGCCAGTCAGTGGCAACAGTACCTGGTATACCAACTAACCAGGTATCGATCATATCAAAGGTAATGTGGTAAGATTTACTTACGTGGTGGTGGGTTGCAGACACAGATGTCACAACCATTGGCATCCTTCTGGAAGCCATGTTCACAGAACTGAGCACACATCACTGGTGGACATGTGTTACAGACACAGATATCACAACCGTTGGAATCAGTCTGGAACCCGTTTTCACAGAACATGGCACACATCACTGGTGGACATGTGTTACAGACACAGATATCACAACCGTTAGAATCAGTCTGGAACCCATTTTCACAGAACATGGCACACATCACTGGTGGACAAGCTTCACATTCACAGATGTCACAGCCATTTGCATCCTTCTTGAATCCATTCTCACAGAACATGGTACACATCATAGGTGCACAGGTTGCTGAAAAAATGAAACAAGGTCAGTTTTACAACTATTACTGTCTTTTTCAGCATTAACAAAATGTATAGAATTTATTCTGCATATTCTAAGTAAATATCCAAAAGAAATATGAATGCAAGGTTATTGACAAACTTGAAAATAGCAAAGAAATGTTTGGCTTTAATAAGATTTGAATCGGCGATCTCAGGGTGACAATCCTTGAGCTCTGCCAAATCGGCTATCCAACCCTTTGTTGGTGACTATCCCTTTATAGCCATTTCTTTGCTAGGGTGCCAGTCAGTGGCAACAGTACCTGGTATACCAACTAACCAGGTATCGATCACACTAAAGGTAATGTGGTAAGATTTACTTACGTGGTGGTGGGTTGCAGACACAGATGTCACAACCATTGGCATCCTTCTGGAAGCCATGTTCACAGAACTGAGTACACATCACTGCTGGACATGTGTTACAGACACAGATATCACAACCGTTGGAATCAGTCTGGAACCCATTTTCACAGAACTGAGCACACATCACTGGTGGACATGTGTTACAGACACAGATATCACAACCGTTGGAATCAGTCTGGAACCCGTTTTCACAGAACATGGCACACATCACTGGTGGACAAGCTTCACATTCACAGATGTCACAGCCATTAGCATCCTTCTTGAATCCATTCTCACAGAACATGGTACACATCATAGGTGCACAGGTTGCTGAAAATGAAACAAGTTCAGTTTTACCATTATTACTTTTTTATTTCAGCATTACAAAATGGATAGATTTTATACCCATATTCTTACAAAATATCTCAAAAGACCTGACTGGTAAGTCATCGACAAACTTGAAAATAGCAAAGAAATATTTGGCTCTAATAAGATTTGAATCCGCAATCTGAGGGTTACAATCCTTGAGCTCTGCCAAATCAGCTATCCAAACCTTTGTTGGTGGCTGTCCCTTTATAGCCATTTCTTTGCTGGGGTGGCAGTCCGTGGCAACAGTACCTGGTGTACCAACTAACCAGGTATCGATCACATCAAAGGTAATGTGGTAAGATTTGCTTACGTGGTGGTGGGTTGCAGACACAGATGTCACAACCATTGGCATCTTTCTGGAAGCCATGTTCACAGAACTGAGTACACATCACTGCTGGACATGTGTTACAGACACAGATGTCACAACCGTTGGAATCAGTCTGGAACCCGTTTTCACAGAACATGGCACACATCACTGGTGGACAAGCTTCACATTCACAGATGTCACAGCCATTAGCATCCTTCTTGAATCCATTCTCACAGAACATGGTGCACATCATAGGTGCACAGGTTGCTGAAAATGAATCAAGTTCAGCTTTACAACTGTTACTGTGTTTCACAGTATAACAAAATAGATAGATTTTTTTTTTCATATTAAAAGTAATTATCCAAAAGAAACCTGACTGGAAAAGTATTGACGAACTTGAAAATAGCAAAAAAATGTTTGGCTTTAATAAGATTTGAATTTGCGATCTCAGGGTGACAATCCTTGATCTCTGCCAAATCGGCTATCCAAACCTTTGCTTGTGGATATCCCTTTATAGCCATTTCTTTGCCGGGTGCCAGTCAGTGGCAACAGTACCTGGTATACCAACTAACCAGGTATCGATCACATTTTAAGGTAGTGTGGTAAGATTTACTTACGTGGAGGTGGGTTGCAGACACAGATGTCACAACCATTGTCATCCTTCTGGAAGCCATGTTCACAGAACTGAGCACACATCACTGGTGGACATGTGTTACAGACACAGATATCACAACCGTTAGAATCAGTTTGGAACCCGTTTTCACAGAACATGGCACACATCACTGGTGGACAAGCTTCACATTCACAGATGTCACAGCCATTAGCATCCTTCTTGAATCCATTCTCACAGAACATGGTGCACATCATAGGTGCACAGGTTGCTGAAAAAATGAAACAAGTTTAGTTTTACATCTATTACTGTCTTTTTCAGCATTAAAAAATGGATAGATTTTATTTCGCATATTTATAGTAAATAAATTTAAAAAAAAAAAATATTGACAAATTTGACAAGAGCAAAGAAATTATAACTCATCAGTATTAATAGTTGGGAGTATGATGCAGACAATCAATTCATGAGTTACATGTGGCCTGTTTCACCATGATTTTGAAGTGCAATAGTAAGATGCCATTTACCCTGTTAATGAAGTTGTAACTGCATACTTTGATTTTGATTGTGAATATTCATATATATTCATTATAAGTTATGTCGAGTGGTATCTCACTATGGTTTAGAACTCTTTTCAAGTAATTTTGTAGTGCACTCTAAGCAGAGCTGATCATTTATTTATGTCCTTAGCACTTGGTATATATATCATTGACAAAGTTTGTATATCTATATATGAACCTTTGACTGTCTCTCGTATCACACAATATTTTGTTGTATTTGGACCACAGTAACACAAGGCCTAAATACGGGTTATAAAACATACCAACATGAAGACTTGATTTCTATCTTCTTATATATATGCAAATACTGACCTGGGTCTTGGCAAGTATGACCACAGCCATTGCTGCAACACTTCTGACTTCCAGTGCAGTTGAAATCGTGAGGGCACTCCTCAGTGCAGCTACCAACCTGATCACTGGGAACTGTGGGACAGTATCCAGGCTTCTCATCTGTGGATAAAACAAATTCAGATTCTTCCAAGTGAATACTTTGATATTCACCATAATAATCACACTGGCATTATAATCTAAACATTGCCCTTTTCAAATCGATATCAGGAAGCACAACCAAATTTACTTTCTCACAAAAATGTCTGGTTGTTTTTGTTTATCTAGCATGCCATTAGCTCTCTAGGCCTAATAAATTTGTAAACATTTTCAAGGTTTATAGCTAATAAAACTGAAAGAAATTGATCTTGATATTCAATCTGTGCATAAAACAAAGGAATCATAATCAAATGTAACGGTCACCTGACCCTCGTTGCACGAATGTTAATTTCTCTATCAGCTACTTGCCGATTCTATAAATGCATACCTTCTCCATACACTGCTGAAGTATTTTTTGTAGCTTAGGCCCCTAACCCTCTGCAAGACGAAACTTTCATCTTGAAATGACATGGTTTTGTTGCTCACTTGATTTGAATTTGCCCTGCTTGTTACGGGAATAAGAATACAACTTACAAGGTGCAGGCTCCCTTGTCTCCAAGTAACCGTAGCCCAACTTATCTGAAAGTAACTGTAGCGCAACTTAGACGAAATTGTTTAGGTCTAGGTCGTATACTGCCATTGTTACGCGAGGAGACTACAGACTAAGGTAAGCTACGGGTAGACACTTGACTTAGGCTATCTAACTGTTGTGTTAGGCTTCACCTGCTTGACTTTACAGTCAACCCATGTACAGCGTTTGGAAAACGCCGAAAAGCTTGAGTAATGTTGCCATTTTCGTACAGTCTAGATATCCCAAGAAAGCTACAGGTTGCATTCTCCTATTAGAGTTAATATCAATCCGCCCGAATGTTCTCCGATCTCAGGAAAAGTGCCAAAATGCAGTAGGGCACTGGCGGAGAAACAGGGGGGGGGGGGGTTTGGGGGGGTTTTAACCCCCCACTTTTTGAAGAGGGGGGTTGGCCCACACAATCAACCCCCCCTAGTTTTTGCCAGTAATGTTCTGTTATAGCCTATGTTATGTGCTCCAAATGGCATAATAAATCAAATTATTAAATTTGAAATTGTTAAAGTCATTTCAACCTTTTACCTGGTAGGCTACATCAACAATTAACGACCGAAAACCGAGTTAGAATTGACCCACGCATTATTTCTAGCCCCTTTCCCCCACCTTGCGCATTGGAACTTGTAGCTCATAGCGCTAACTTCACCCCGTAAAAGACATACACAAAATAACGTTTTGTTGCTGTTGAATAGCTTTGGAACTGTATACACTTGCCAACTTCAACGAGGTGAAGGAAGGAAAAGAAAAAGAAGAAAGAGAAAAGGAGAAAAGGATGGAGTAGAAATACGGCAAGAAAACGGGAAGAGAAAGAGGAACAGTGACAAAATTATTCGAATTTGTAAAGCAAACAGCAGATATCACATCCAACTTTTTCAGTAGTGGGGACATGATATACCGTGTCCCCACCAATTTGTCTTGACCAATAGCTGCATTTCAAGTTCCCCTGTATTGAACTTTGGCGCAGTTTGATCCAGCATTGTGCAAATGACATGCAGCAGTTCTCATTTTATTGTATTTTATCCACAGTTGTTAAATATAGGACGGAAATCGCATTTGCCGCAGTCTATATTTGTTTTCTGGGAGAGGACCCCAGACCCATCGTATATACAAAAGTCTACTTGGATTATTTGTCCCCTGATTTTCTTTCTGCAGACGCCCATGTATTTCTCCAAACTAAATTTCTAAGCCATGAGATCTAAAACTTAAGGAGGTTTAGGAGCATCATTAGGTCTGGGAAGTGTTATTTCCGGCGATCTGGGAGGTATATTTGCCCAAAAAAATCGTACGCTACGCGCGAACCCATGGTCGCGCTCCGCTTAGATAGTGTCATAGAACAGACACGCGTCCCCACCATTATCCAAGACTGATCTGCGCCCATGCTCAAAACTGTCGATGTGTGTAGTGTTCGGATTCGGAAATATCTGGTATATTTTTATTTCCTTCAACGAAATTTTTTAGTAGCCGTCTGAATTTTCGAAAATTCCCTAACCAACATTCTTCATCATACTTCATCATACTCGTGCAATTTTGACCCGTCTGTTAGGGTTTGAAGGAAGTTTTTCTATATCGGTTGTCCATAGATGATATTTTGTGCAACATTATGGGTATGTTTTGAAGTGAATTTATTCACGAGAATTGTGAATTTTCAAATTCTGAACAGTGGGGCTGACGGATATTGTGGGCCGCGATGAAGAATCACCTACAAAAGCAATGATCCACAGGATATGTGATGAAGTCGAACATGATGTGTGACTGGTGACAATCTTCAAAAAGGTTATAGATGAGAAAAAAAGTATTTGGAAAAAACTTGGTTCTCAGGCAAAAGTGTACATATGGTTGGTCAGTTTCAAGCCCGAGAAGTGCCATTTCCGGTGATCTGGGGGTACCAAAACCAGAAATTTGCTTGTACGCTGCGCGCCAACCTATGGTGGCGCTCCGCTTAGATAGTAATACGCGTCCCCCGGGTTAGAAAATCCTGCATACGCCCCTGGTTAAATGCAGCTTTTCAAGGCCTGGGCAGTGCCATTTACTGCAATCTGGGAGGCAATATTTGCCAAAAAATTCTTGTGCACTTCGCGCCAACTTATGGTGGCGCTCCACTTAGATAGTGAGCCAGCAGTTATGACTTTTTATTTCATCAATGGCCTGCAACCCCCCCCCCCCCACCACTTCTGACAAGAAATCTCCGCCACTGCAGTAGGAAAACATCTTTTTTGATATGTTATCAGTCAGGATCTGATTTTTGTGGCTTGCATGTTGAAGAGCATTAATGGAAGCACATATGGTGCAAAAAATGGGTCAATTTAGGCAATTTTAGACCCCTTTCGGCCTCCCAGGAGCAGCGTACGAAAATTGTTTACTACGGAGTGAAAAAGGTTTGTTTACAAGTGACGAAAACTCCGGCTCTGGTCGATAGCAAAAACAAATGTACATGGTCATGATACGGAAAATTGATGGTTCCATGAAAGGCCAACTCATCAGCTATCCAGTGGTGAGTAGCGTTTAGATAGTGAGAACTTCTATCTAGACTTACAGACTACATTACTTTTGTGATTTAGTGGGTAAGTCAATGAGGCTTTGATTGGGCGGTATGCTACCAATACAACGAAAGTATCTGCTCCAAGCACAATTGAATTATACAAAGTGCCATTTCTTTTGAGACTTGCCGACACCATCCATCGTCCGTAGTGCTGTCTAAAACAGGTTCTGTTACAGGTACCGTACCACAATTAGGTGAGTGTAGGTCCGCCTGACATTGTCAAAAAATAGTCCTAAATGAAGCGACCTACTGCAGTGATAATTGTGGCATTTTTTGAGTAATCATCATTCATTTTTATGCTTTGATGTTGAAGAGGATGTAATAAACCACTGGTTGTCAAAAATATGGAGGATTGAAGGTGATTTACGGCATTTTAGAAAATTCTGGGTGAAACAAGATTCCGCAGTGAGAGCTGGCAGATGGGTTGGGGAGCACTATATAAACCTTTGAGCTATTCTATCTCAAAATTTAGATGGTCATGGTGGCAAAAGTTGAATGTGCTGTGGTAGCCCAACCACCAGCTATCATATGGTGGGTAGGATATGGCAGTTGAAAACTTCAATATATACTCTAGCGGCCTTGGAAAGTGACGAGTTTTGTGTGTAAGTTAACGGGAGCAATTTAATGGTATTGTGCGACATCTTCAAAAACAAACCAGTGAGCACCATTGATTTTGCTTTGATTGATGAACCCGATCCACGTCAGAGAAATTCAAAATCTCAGTTCTACGCTCCAGGGAAATCGAATGGTCGTGAACGAATTAAGATAAGCCAATTCGTTTTCAGTACAATTAACATTTTTTGTAACTAGTCCATTCACACATATACTACATGGAAGTGAGATTATGGCCGTTCAGATCCCGGCCACTTGTGGAGAAGGTACAAGACTAGAGTAAACGCAGACCGTCCATGTTGAGGCGATTCTCGAATAAAGCAGTGTAAACTCTGATCCCTTGCCCCATCAAAAAGCAGCTGGGTGCCCTCGGGATTGCACATGTCTGTACCATTAATGTTTTTGTGTTTGTTTCTCCGCTTTTTGGTATCGTTTCGTTATGCTTTGTGCTTCTATTCTGCTCATTTATTGCAGTTTTCTAGATCAGCCTATAACTGTCAGAAGAGACAATTGCAACCACTATTGTAAGGGGGACACGATAAGTCATTGAAAGCACCATTAGCAGCACCATTAGCAAAACTTGAAGGACTGCACGTCAACAGCCACATCAGGGGCGATTTGTGCAGTATCACACCAAGACCAAGACCAAGACCGAAAAAGAAAGAGCTAGGCTTATAGCCAAGCTTTCCCCTAAGATTGGTTGCCTGGCTACAGCGCCCACAATCGGCTTAAGCAACATCCTGCCACTAACAACGGCTACAGTATGCACATCAGTCTCTGCACCACAATCATGCATGATTCGTGTACGTTTTGGTAAAAATCAAATAATATTATTCATGTTCAAACAAATTCAGTTTGCTCAGTATTCTTTGCAAGAAATGTTTTTTTTTTTAATAGACCTATAACAACAACTTCGCAAATAGCACTCCGGGAATAAAACAGAGAGTTAAGAACCCAGGAAACCTGCTCTCTTAAATCGTTTTGAATTTGAATACTGTTGGTAATTGTGAGCGTGATGAAAGTTTGAGCCCGTCATGCAGGGGCGTATCCAGCGGGGCGCAACAGGCGCGCGCCCCCCTATTGGCCGTCACCAAAAAAAAAGGTTTAGCAAAAAAAAAATTGATGACGACCTTTATGTGAGATGTCGGTGATCGCTCGCTCAACCCCCCCCCCCCCACTCCCGTATGCTTTATTTTTTGTTTGCCAAAAAAAGGTTCTGGCGAAGTTCGGCGGCATAATAGTTTTAGAAACATAGATGGTAATTGTGTTTGTATTATCACTATAAACACCAAGTGACATGCCAGCCATACTAAATTGTGCATTTTGTGTCCATTTTTACTGGAAATGTTGCTTATTATTAAGGTCGAAAAATGGATCACATATGGCACCATTTTGCATTTCAGCGGTTCTTCGAAAGCAAAAATTGTCCACCCCTCCCCTTAGACCCATCTCCCAGGACGGCGATCATTCATGCCTGACGCCCCCCTAGTGGAAAATCCTGGATACGCCCCTGTCATGAGCGCCGTGATCTTTACCAAGTTGAATGAATACATGGAAGTGGTTCAGCTAAGGAGGCTAGGCCTATAGCAATTTCAACGGTGTATGAGGTGTTCACTTTGCCCTTCACAGACATACATACATACCTAGGGCTCCTATCTGTTTATGATTTATTGGGTGTTCCCTTTTAGGTTTCAAGTGCATTGATTAACTTTACAGTTTTATTGAAGTATATACTATTATATCAATCAAGGCAATAACCACGGTTACTTGAAAGCTTGTTATATGGTCTCAATTGTATCATATTTACGGCAAGGTAAATAGTTATTAGTTCCTTAGAACCACATACCCATGCAAAATGGCATTTCTTTAGTCGCAAAGCATATATATATATATATATATATATATATATATATATATATATATATATGTGTGTGTGTGTGTGTGTATATATATATACATACATACATATATATAACGTCACAAGTATTCTACACGTAAGTGGCATATAGTGGGGGTACTGTCATGGGCGTCGGTTATGCCCACTTCCCCCTCTCACCTTTTTTGTGTGTTTTGGACGACACACCCCCTCCCTGCAGAATAGTATCAAAAAGAACTTACGCCCCCCCCCCCTCCCCTCTCTCTCTCTCTCTTCCTCCCTCTCTTCAAGCATGTTTTATTTTTTCAAAACGTAAAAAAACTTGTCCACGGGCATTTAGTCTATCATAAAAAAAATATAAAAATATTTCCTCGATCTTCTTCCTGTTTTTGCCTTATGATATGCCCAAGCAACTATACCAAACCTCAATACAACGACGCCTCTATTCAAATTCGATTTCACAACTGCATTTTATGGTAAATGATTTAGTAGTTATCAGGACAGGCCAACTAAAGAAATCTCGCTGACTGACTGACTGACCTGGTGCCATGCAGACGTGTCCACAGCCATTGCTACAGCATTTCAAATCCCCGGTGCAGTTAGCATCACTCTGACACATCTCGGAACAGCCACCGACATTATCATCATCTTTTGACAGCGTCGGACAAATCCCTCTTTTTTCTGCAAATAAAAACACACAAAAAAAACGTTTTCTTACATCTATAAAACTTGATATGTATTTTTAATAGCAAACTTGCATTGTGTATACTTACCTTTACTCATATTATAGCATAAAGTTATTTGTACTTTGTATTTGTACTTTGTATTTGTACTCTGACATGTGAATTTCGTCCTCGTACTTTAGTATTCGCAACATTTTCAATAGTACATATAGTGATGGAACTTATGCAAAACATTTCCGTATTGGTACTCATGTTAGTATAGCCTTGGTTTACTCGTATATTATCATATCGGTACTCATATCAAGGGACAATTATTCTACATGAATATTTGGGCCCAAAACATCAGATTCCCTTTTTTTCAAATTTTATGAAAAAGCTTTGCGGGGTCACATTGCTGTCATGACTTTCGTTGTCCAGCCAAAGCACTCGCTTTGGGAGGATTTTGTTCTTAAAGAAAACAACAAATATTTGCTGAAACCCAACTTTATCGGCTCTCGGGCTTCCTATATTTGGTTAGAGAGAAGAAAAGAAAATCAAGGAATGCTGTTTCAAAAACTCTTTTGTAAATTTACAATTTCTTCAACAGTTTTCTTTCATTGAAAATGCGATTTAATAAATCCCAGCTTTCTCTAGCTAACAGTTTATTGTGAGTTTTACGGGGGTCAAGTTATTAGCATTTCCAGGGTAGTTAAATCAAGTATATATCAAAGCTAGGTACATATAAAGGGTAACGTTTTATCTGCTGCGAAAATGCTTTGTTAAATTCTTTTGATCAAACAATAACACAGCTCCGACTTTCATTACGTCATAACATGGCGCTTTTCAGCTTGTCAAAACTTTTCAACGTTGCTTGAGTACCTCTCTGGAGGTGTTGATCTAATAAGTTATGTCCACACATTGAGGAGTGAGGTACACTTGTTGACGTTTGTGGGACTTCAACCATATTAATGCACGCGATGGGAGCCATGCCAGGTTCCAGTCAGGAGCACAGCCACGTCTACGAATGCCCCCCCCTCCCCTCCAGGTAAAAAAATCCCCTCCCCCTCACACATATAACATGTCTATGCGTTACAGCCTAAGCAGTTGAAATTTCTCAACATCGTTTCAAAAGTTGCGAAATAAACACACCACTGTGCATCTAAGCACCCTCCATTTGACCAAAATATCTCAAAGCCCTTAGACCCCCCCCCCCCCCCGGACGACTTGTCATCTTAGACCCTTACCCAGTACTAAAACGGTGGTTGCACCCATGACACAAGGACCAATTAATGTATGTCAACAGGCCCCCTTGCTGGAGTCATTAATTCCCTATAAGTGAATATTACTAAAATGATAGAATAAATTATTTATCCATCACATATTTTTCCGGGGCCCTCGTTTAACTCTCCAAGACAAAATAAGTATCTCACATCGAGTTCTTAAAAGTGGTAAAAGTTGTTTTTTATTTCAAATTTGACGCTGAACGTCCTTCGTTTAACATTGTTCCCGATTTTGCTCATATAAAACAACATTGATAAATTGTACATGTATATTAGAACTAATTATTTCATATATGATATATATGGATATATGATATATCCATATCATTTTACTAACAGGAAACTGACTCAGGTTGGTAAATAAAGGATTGTATATAAAGACAATGTGCTAAAGTGTTTGGAAACTAACAAACCGAAGTATATGAAGTATGGAGGAATGTTTGTTTTAGGGGCAGTTGATCAATAGAAACGCAAATAAAACTTAATCTTAATTTCATTAATTTGTGCAGAAGTGGAATAAACTAGCATACTCAATCGTTCATCACAGAATTAGTACTCAAAGCTTGCAGCTGTTTCACGTTTCATGTATAAAGTATAGTAAAATCATATGTAAAGTTAACGTGCTAATTCCCGCCAAAACCAAATCGTTAATTGCATTAATATTACTGAGTTTTTTCGTTGCTTTCTTTCCGTTTTCTGTTTTATATTGGTTTTGCTTTGGTCAACAAATTAGGTCCTTGTCCTTTTTTTTTTCCATTTTTGCGTTGATTGATGGCGGTAATTTTTCAACAGAATTCGATACCAAATATCACATATAGTAATATAGGCTATTTCATTATATCTGGATAGGTATGCATGGTCAAGAAAAATTAAGCAAATGTTTCCTTAAAAAATATGAAAATCTTCCTTACGTTGATTCTGTTTACTCCTAATACCTCTTTATACCATAATTGTCTTCCATGTTTATATGTCCAATGTAAAAAGTATGGTCTTATCAATGACACCCTCCCCCCCCCCCCCCAACTCCGCCCCTTCTTCACAGTCGGCAAACCTTATAGTGGCTCTCCTGGTGACTGGCGTTAGCTGTAGGCCTAACGTTTCTTTGAAAAAGTAATTTAAGAGACCCGTTATTGTAACACAATGGTCTTATTAAAATAGTTGCGATTCCGTTCTCCACTTCTCTCGATTCAGTCACGTTTTAGTCGTGAAATGTCTAAGTTAGAAAAGTTCTTTTTTTTGTCTCATCTCGAATTATCCCGAAATTTCAATATTTTTTAATTTTACTCGGAAATTCGAAGTTTCATTTCGAGATTGTTACGTTCAACATCGAAAAATTCTTTGAAAATGTTCCTTCTGTTCATTCTGCATTTCTAATTTAAAACTAAATGAACTTGCCCGAAACATACATCCGCAATCAAAATTATTGAGTAAGTACTTACTAATGTTATTAATAATCCTGTCTATTTAAAATGTAATTTATTTAATTAGGTCAATTACAATCTTAGTTTAGAATCAACTTGCCAAACGTTGGCAACGGAAAAGGCGCCAAATGTTCTAAATCTTTCGTCTCTGACGTCAGATGTTTCTAATAAATAGCCGATTTTTTGGGACTCTTCCTTCCCAGCTGCTTATATGGGATATATGTCGAATGAAAATGTGGGTAAACCTTGATGATAGATGACAGTTTGCAAGGTACGATTGCTTTTTAAATGACTCTCTTCATAAAGAAATTGATTAAAACAATGAGATTGTCCTCAACTATAAGCATGATAACCATACTGCAATTGGTAGATCGCAGAACTAATATGCCCAAGGTCATTGGGTCCAATCCCGTTCCTAGACATTTTTTCTTTATACTATCAAGGATCGTTTTTGGGGGGGGGGGGGGCGTGGGCGGTTCAGGCGTGTTAATTTCTATAATCTTCGTGTTAGTTTTATGTTATTGTCATGCTTATACAAATATGCCTTCTGTATATGTGCGTGTCATTTGTATTGTAATCTGGCTGAAGGCTTGAACAAATGAAAACTTCAGACTTCATTTCGAAAGAAACACCACGTTCTTAGAAGAATTATTTTATTATAGGGTATCGTTAAGGTTAGGGTTCGGGGATTTGAACAAGGGAAGAAATAATGGGGTCCTCAGACTGAAATTTAAATGCACCTGTTTGCTTGTGTTTGTGTGTAAGGATGTGGCCGTGGGTGTAGGGCTGTCACTCAAAGTTATAAAGAAGGTGCGACATCACAAGCATTTTATGCTGACCTGGATCATGTTTATTTGGAATATGAAACGAGCTATAGTTGTACCGACAGCCAATTGGATCAATTTCCTGCTAATGCTAACACCTCTCTAGATTGTCCTCCAAGTCAAGTCAGTCTTTGGAAACCTATAAGAAGGCACTGTAAGGCACAGCTACCCAGCCAGTGTTGTGTATGTTAGAGTTTCTCCTGATAGTCAGAACTTAAACAAAGACTCTATACCAAGGAATTCACCAAGGTGAAGTAAAACACACTGAGCTCCATCAGCCAGTTGGGACAATTTCCTGATGCTAACACCTCTCTAAACTGTCCTCCAATATCATGCTTCAAAGCACTCGTATTGGCAGTTTGAACAGTTCCTAAGCTTTATCTGGTCCTAGTGCTAACACCTCTCTAGACTGTCCGCCATTATGATGCTTCAAAGCACTCGTACTGACAGTACCAACAGTTCGTAACCTTTCTCTGATAGAAATATGATATTCACACTGCTCATACTGACAATACCAGTGCTCCGAAAGCGCGACATAACAGTATAGAAACAATTGTCCCAACTGGGTGGTACAGTTATTTCAACGGTCAGTGATTTGAGCCAAAAGTTTCCTTTCACTGTCAAACTATATAAACTATATTACAGAATAACAATTTCAATATGGACAATGCTGATTAAAGAGAGCTATGGGATAATATTGAGTTTGACTTTATTTTATTGCACGAAATAAAAAATCGTTTAATAGACTATATACGCGTTTTATAGACGTTGCGTGCTATAGTAGGTTTACGCCCATTGCAGACATGCGCAATGACACCATATTATGAACCACAATCGATATTTCAAGTTTGGTACATACGTTAATTTTGTATGCTGAAAATTATATTTGTTATTAAAACAATCGTGCGCACAATTATGAATCAGGGAATAACCGAAACGTGTGGGGAAATTGTGTGATCATAAATACGAAAATACACTGTAAGTTTTTGTTGTCGTAAAAGTATTGAACAAAAAATTGCTAAGCGTTACGATGTTTTTCAAACCTCCGAGAGTTTGGAAATGCAATGAAAATTGGAAAACCTCCCAAACAACTCCTTGAACGGTCTTCCAAAAACATTTTAGTATCATTTATCTTCTAAAATCATAATTATTGATAACGTTTTAGCTAAATGTAGACCACTGACAGGATAGAACCTTTTGAAATGGTTCTATACCGACTGTTGTCTCACCATCTCAATCACTCTGCCGTTTTGAAGCTCTAAAATAAATTCACAGAGAGACCAATACATATGCTAATTAAATGCATACTCATATGAACTTGACACTAATAACCATGATTATTTAAAATTAATTATTATGATTATACAAGATGGATCGTGCGTATAATAATTCATATATATTTTGTTTTCGTTTCCATCGTTTAAATCCAGAGTCTAGAGAAAACAAAAATGTTACAGCACATATGCGTTTCTCATATGGAATCATTTTTACATGGGTACATGTTGATAATATCATATTAGAAAAGATGTTTCAAGTTCAAATTTAGTCTGGAATATTGTGTGGTCTGATCCATGACTTATGTAAAAACCGGGGAAATAAATCCCCTCCTCCCGTTTGAAGGAAAAGAACTCAAGTTGATGACAAGGTAATTTTGGCGCGCGTTTCTTTCCCGCCGTTATAAAGAACGACTTTACCCGTCCAACCAAACGGCCCATGTTGACATTGAATAATGGAACAATGAAAAATTGGAGAATATTTTCTATAAAAAAAAGAAAATGATATGTTGAATAGACAAATGAAAATATTTCTTACCAGCGTAAGCTGCCGTCAGGAAAATAAAAACCACAACGAAGGTGGTCTTCATTTTTGGTTCGTGGAGTACGTTTCAATTCAAATGAGAAATAAAAGCTGAACTCCAAGTCGGTTCGAATCAGCTACTAAAATGAAAAGGTAAGATTGTAAATTTGACTTTTATTATGTCGAAACTGCGAAGCTTCTGCTCTCGGTTAGTACATATTTACATGGTGTGCGACTTTATGGAGTTGATTACACAAGAATTTCCCAAACAAGTCCCCCTATAAATCCTTTTATGGCCTCCTGTTAATGATGTGAAGAAGTCAGAGTCGTATTCAGTAATCTCACAGGCCGACACGGTTATATAGCTGTCGGAATAGCATCAATAGCAAAACGGTAGGGCTTTGTTTTCCTAAAACTGTTTGACAATCGCCTACGTTTATGCTCTGAGCCTCTTTTGTATTTGTGTTCATATGCACTCTGTTTTAGGCGTTGTTATAGTAAAGAGAAAAACGAGCAAAAACCGCACGAACAAACTAATGCAAACAGAGCAGAGAGCAGCACTTCAACTTTAACCATCCTTAACTTCATATGTGTACATGTTATGTCTATTCGTTTAGCTTTCCATTGTAACGTCATCACCGACCATGCACTTATTTGTCAATATCAAAATATATCCAAACTTTGGCAAAATCTGACAAATTTGACAAATATTTATATCCGTGACTACTTATTCAATCAAATCAATCAATCAATTAGATCAAATATGATTCTAATGTAGTCTAATGACTGCAAACAGGGAACATTAGACTATAATATGTTGTATTGTATTATATTGTGTTTTATTTTATTGTTTTATATAATATAATATTGTATTATATTATATTGTTATAGTATAGTATATTATATTGTATTGTTTTATATTGTATTGTATTATAAAATATTGTATTATGTTATATTATATTGTATTGTTTTATATTATATTATGTTATATTAAATTGTATTATATTATAAAGTATTATATTGTATTGTATTGTATTATATTGTATTGTATTATATAATATGATATTATGTTATAATATTATATATTAAATTGTATTATATTATATTGTGTTGTATTGTATTATAATGTAATGTATTTTATACTATTGTATTACGTTATATTATATTATATTATATAGTATTGTATTGTATTATATAGTATTATATTTTATTGTATCATATTATAATATTATGTTGTATTGCAGTATATTTTTTTATTGTATTATATTATATTGTATTATATTGAATGGCGTTATATTATATTGTATCATATATTATTGTATTATTTTATATTTTATTATATTGTATTGTATTACCGGTATATTATATGCGTAACCTATATACATATCTTATACCTCTTTATACCTGATTGTCTTCCATATCTATATGTGTCAAATGTAAACATTAATTTTATAGACCCGTTATAGTTATCTCAATATCAGTATGGTCTTATTAAAATAGTTGCGATTCCGTAATCCACTTCTCTCGATTCAATCAAGTTTTAATCTCAGAATCTCTTATATGAAGTTGATAAAGTTCTTATTTTGTCTAAAAAAGATTATTTTGACGTATATTATCTCGAAATTTCGATGTTTTTTTTTTCTTCAAATGTTGACGGTCGTTTTATCCCGAAATTTCAATGTTTCATCTTGTACTATTGATATATAGGTCCGAACTCCGATGTTTTATTTCTAGATTTTATGTTTTAAATCGAAAAATTCGTTGAAAATGTTCCTTCTGCTTTCACTGCATTTCTGGTTAAAACTAAATGAAATTGCCCAGAAAGATAAACCTCAATCGAAAATATTCAGTAAATACTTGGTAACATTATTAATAAACCTGTTTATAAAAAGTCTAATTTATTTAATTTGGACAATTACAATCTTACTTTTGTATCTGGCAACGAAAAAAGCGCCAAATGTTCTAAATCTTTCGTTTTGCCTGTCATGAATCATACAATCAGTTATCGACAATATCAGCTTAATTCCCTCTTTCACACAAGTGGATATAAACTGAAGTGAATTTTAGAAAATAGTTTAATCAACCAAATCTTCTATCATATTTCTTTCTTTCATATATTCAGGCGCGTAGCCAGGAATTTGCCAAGGGAGGGGCGAAACTGAGATTTGGCAATGCAAACTATCTAAGCGTAGCGCAACCATGAGTTGGCGCGAAGCGTACAAGAAAATTTTGGCTGTAAATGCCTCCCAGATCGCTGGAAATGGCACTTCCCAGGCCTTGTAAGTTGCATCTTAGCATTTTCTCTTTTGAAAATACTAGCGATATCATAAACACATTAAAATGTTTTTTTTTTAAATATGCTCAAGGGGGGGGCGGCTGCCCCCTTCGCCCCCCCCCCCTTGGCTACGCGCCTGCATATATTTTACAGACGTCACATGTTTCTCTAGCCGATTTTTCGGACTCTTCCTTCCCAGCTGCTTATGTGATATATTAAATGAAACTGTGGATAAATCTGGATAATAGATAACAGTTTGCAAGGTACGATTGCTTATTAAACGAATCTCTTCATAAAAAAAACAATTGATTAAAACTATAAGATTGTCCTCAACTATAAGCTTAACAACCATACTGCAATTGGTAGATCACAGAACTAAAATGCTCAAGGTTATTGGTTCCAATCCCGTTCCTAGACATTTTCTGTTTAAATTAATTAACTTTTGTGAGGGGGTGGGTGGGGAGGTGTGTTTTTCTATAATCTCCATGTTATATGCAAATTTATGTTCTGTATGTGTGTAATTGTTTTATATTCTGACTGATAACTTGAAGTTTTGAACAAAGAAAAACCTCAGACGTCATATCAAAAAAATCACCACGTCCGCAGAAGAATTCTTTGTTTAAGGGTATTGTTAAAGTTAGAGTAAATGGATTTGAACAGCGGAAGAAACAATAGACCCTCAGTCTAAAATTCAAATACTCATGTGTGCGTGTGTGTGGGTAAGTAAGGACCTGTCTGTAACTCAAAATTATAAGGAAATGCCATTACAAGCATTTTATGCTGACCTGGATCATGCTTAGTTGGAATATACAACGAGCTAGTTGTACCGATATTTTCAACGGTCACTGATTTTAGCGAATAGTTTTCCTTTCACTGTCAAACTTTATAGCCTATATTATACAGAATAACAATTCCAGTATGGACAGTGCTAATTAAATAAAGCTATGGTATTTACTGAGTTTGACTTTATTTTACTGCACGATATAAAAATCGTTCGATCGACTGTGAACCTATGAACCACAATCGAGATTTCAATGTTGGATTGTTCAACAAACAATCGGTACTAAGCACAGGGTGGTGCAGTAACCGGAGGGGCGTATTTAATGACAGTAATAATAATAATAATTATAATAATAATCATAATAAAATATCTCATATTAATAAAACAAATAGTAATTTAAAGGAAAACAAACAAAGCAGTAAAAACGTTATCAAAAATAATCGTCATAAATATAATTTTGCAACAAGAGGCGTAGATCATGTAACATATTTGAAAGGCATTGTTAGCTCCTTACAACTAAAATGTCAACTTCCTTTGTACCATTGGGATCTATATATATGGCAGGTTGGTGGCGTGGCTGACATTGTAAGGACAAGCTGGGTTCCGTAAATAGAATAAGGGTCGGCAATTCGCGCGGAGTAATTTTCAGTAGCGTCTTATTACATTGAGCACACGTACGCATATATACATGTACAGGAAGCTTTGTACAGGCCGTAGACGTCGCACAACGATGTGTTGAAAAGTATTGCGTCAAGAGCCCCTCCCCCCCCCCCACCATATCCACAGGTTCAAAGGTTATGACAAAACTTTTGCAAACAAAGCTGCTTAGATGGCGCTATCATTTGTTTGCTTATATCGGTAAACTTTTAGAATGTGATAGAGCCACCGATTTTCGCCCACGAGAGTCCGTCTTTAACTTTGGATTGTTGTGTTCAACTAGACTTACCAGTAGTGCGACATATATTGTGTAAATATCGACAGCGATTTTGTATGCGGCGTGGATTGGTTGTTGCAAAGTTTAATGTAACAAGAATCAGTCGCGGTGTCACGAGGACATTCCCCAGTCATGGCGCTTGCCCCTCCCACGAGTCCCCCTCCCCAACAAAGTCGAGTGGGGTCAGGAGATACCACTACACAGATAATAATGAGGCATAACTTGATTTTCACTTTGGATTCGCGTTTAATATAGTGAGCTCCGAAGATATCCTATTCTGTATATTACAAGAACAGTTTGAGCGTTTCATTTCGATATTTCCGTTACGATCAATTGTACAAAAGCGAAACAAAACAATCATAAAAGTAAACTTGAAGGGGTCAGCCACCCAAGGGCGGCGGAAGCACTTTTAATCCGGGGGGGGGGGGGCACCGACATCAAAGGGCACTTTGCAGAAATTCGATTGGACTGATGCAGCCTTATATTTAGTACCCTTTATAACTCTTATTGTACTAACTTATTTGCGTATACACATCACTCCATCAACGTCCTGCCTCCCCCCCCCCCCCCCTCAAGGAAAATATGCATACTAGCACTGCAATATCCAATGTGCAAATTGGGAAGCAAGGAACAAGTTTTCATTTGAGACAAAATGAGGTGAAAACATGCTAGTTGCTAATGTTGGAATCTTCCGAATTAGAGTTTATTTCTTGTTAATATCTTAACAAATTTTTTCCATTCGAAATAGCTTGAGTTTGACCCACAGAAATTCATTAAAAGTTAGGGGCGTAGCCAGGATTTGCAAAGTTGTATGCACGACTATCTGAGCGGAGCGCCACCATCGGTTGGCGCGGAGCGTACAAGAAAATTTTTGGTTTTACAAACCCCTCAGATGGCCGGAAACGGCCGTTCCCGAGTGTTCATTCTGGTTCCCTGGCCTCTTGCTAACTTGAGACACCTCAATTTTTATGTAGAAAAAGGGCACATTTTTAACCTGAGGAAAAGTGGGGGGGGGGGGCACGTGCCCCCTGTGCCCCCCCGGTTCCGCCGCCCTTGCAGCCACCTTCTAGATTTGTCTTAGCAACCTATCTGGCAAGTTACCTATCTGGCAAGTTTATCACCCTTTTTGTTGTATTTACGCATATTGTTGAATCACTTATAACTATTCTTCTGCAGTTATTACTGACTTCTGTTGACATATATAAAGAGGTGTACTGTGAAATCAAAGACTGCTCTCACTGCCAACTATATTACGAAATTACCAAGAATAACAAGTAAACGAGATGACGTTAAAGACAGACAATAAAAATAACAAATGCGATTTCATTTCTTGGGTGTGAATTGTATTCAATTCCAGTCAATTTAGAAAGAAAAAATTATTTATAGTTTTAATATAATCATAAATTAAATAACTTGTGAGTCTTATCATAGGAAGAGCCATCTGGTCATGTAATGCTGAAAAAAATGGTGACAGCAGTGGAACCAATAGGTGAGAAAATTGGATATGTTTGGGTCTTAAATTTATTGCCCATCCCCCCCCCCAAAAAAAAAAGAAACAGGATGCGGAGAATGGTGTAAGAAGGAGATGCAGATGTCATATTGCAGCAAATAACCAGTTGCTTTTAACTTTATGAGGTGTTACCTCCTCAAATTGTAAATCTAATAGTCTGTTTAAAAGTTCACAGAACCCAGGAAGATGATTGTGTGGTGAGAGAGAATGTCTTTTGTCTGATGACAGTTGATAAAGATTACTGTTATCGTAACATGGTAGAACAATAAAATTACCAGTAGACATCAGCAAAAACACTAATAATGTACCAATGAATACTTTTCAACTTACTTAAAGGTTGTGAAGACTCGCGTAAAAAGAAACGTCTAATGCCGGTAATCTAACCTAGTTTTCAAATGATGTGTAACAGAAGTATTAGACACCACCATCGATCCCAGAAAATACACACACACACACAGCTTGCTACCGTCGGTAATTAGACACTAGTGTACGGTCAGTACAAACAGCTGCAGTCAATACCACAGCACAGTGTACAAACGATACAGCGATGGACATCTCAGGTCCAGCTAACAAGGTATCATGTTTCATTACTGTCTGCATTTTGTTGCGACAAGAAAAAAAGATCTTCACTTGCAAGCAACGGAAAGTTAACTTTTTCAGATGGCGGCACACGGTTTGGGGCGAGTCTTCAATGCCTTTAAAAACTTATGACGTTGTTTTCTATGTGGAATCACCACTCGAATCGGAAGAAAATAGTCTGGCGGTATAGGCGGTATTGGGATGCTCTCACCTCAGAACCACTAATAATTCAGTTTTCAGGCATATTCATAGGGACACTCCTGCCATGAACTTTAATTAATTTTTTACCAATCTTCTGAAAGTAATATACCATTAATTATAAAGTAACTTAGGTATATGCCCATACACACGCACTGCCAGTAATGAAAAATCAAACCAGAACACTGACAAATTACTGAACCATTTTAAGCAGATTGAAAGCAACTTTTTCAAGTTGATAAAATATCACATCAATAAAGCTCATCAGCTGGCCTATAGGCAAAATTTCATTTGAAAAAGTGAAGTAAAGGTTTTTTTGAAATATTATGGGGTTTTTTGAGCTTATATTTGTGATGCTACTATAAAAAGTTGTATGGATGACAAAATATTGAGAACTGAATTTAGATCTATAAATAACCCACTAATGATCCTTCATTAGGTGGGAAGATCCAGATGAGTGTCTTACTATGATCAATTAATATCTTATTTTGAGTCATTCCAGACAGGTTTGCGAAAAAAATTGCCATCAAACTCAAAAAGTTGCTTTAAAATTGTGTGCATTGCCCCTCATTCTTCCCCAGCAGATTAATTCATGACATTTTGAACAAAAGTAGCAAATTGGGGTAGTTCCCTTGTACCCCCCCCCCCAATCTCCCAATAGACACATGAGCCCTATGCCTGAGCCTCATCTCCACAAGGTCAAGAGCCTTTGTGAAAACTTCCAGAGCAGGCAAAACAACTTTCCATTTTCAGGGTTTTCTTCCAACAAAACTAAAAAAGGGGAGGGAGGGGGAGGGGAGATGAGCAAGCATATGGTGCCTTAGGGCCCAGAGGTTATTCCTCTGGCATATCCCTCTGCCCCTCCGTCTACTTCCATCCCATAATTGGTCTGCTTGGCGTAAACAAATACTGACAAGAGCTTAAAAATTTCTTCATTTGCGATGAAGATACAAGTGGCAAATACGGAGGTCTCCTGTGGTCAAGTAGATTGAATTGCGAGGCTCGATTTACAGCACAGAGCAAACAAGGTCTGTTGTATTGGAGAGGACTGTGGCAAAGGTCAAACGTGAAATGTCAACAAAGTTGGCAGAGGTACTTCAGTGTTATCGTTGTCCAATTTGGGATTATTTAAAACAGTGGGGGAACGACAGCAGTACCACCACTTTCTTAAGTATTTTCACAATACTTCTCTCCTTCCTTGCAGTTTTCATTGTGCAGGAGAGGTCAAACAGCTTTGGAACAAGCTGAGGTTCCAGTGGCTCTATGTTACCTGGACTTTCCAAGCGAAGCTAATTTGGGCACTGCATCTAAAAGCTGCAGCAGTCGCAAAATTTCCCTGCAGCAAGACTGAATCGATATCAAAGAATAGAGATCATCTTTGGATAACAATAGTCCCTATCATGGAAAATGCAGAACACAAAAGAGAGTGTTGTTCTATGCAGCCCCCTCGGCCTCCTACACTTGACACCATACATTACCCTCAATCCTTTGGTGTAGTCCAAGGAGGAGCAGATGAGATTCACCATCTCCAGATATGTCTTACATTCAGCCAGGGAAGAATTAGACAACTACTACGGGTGTACACCCCCCCCACCTCCCCTAGTGTCAATTACCCAAAGGCCACACCCCTCCTTTTTTAAAAGCCTAAGTTCCCCTCTGGCCATTCCATAAAAGGTAAGGTTCCTATTCCTAAATCAGTCTAGGAAATTTAGAATCCCCACCCCCACCCCCCCCCCCTCCAACAATCTCAAAATCCTGTGCATGCGATGGTTCGGATACCTCTTCTTCTTCCTAACAATACCATCTCTTTCTTCCATCTTCCGATGGTACACACCCTGACGTTACCCTGACAGGATGAGATGTGATTCACAGTCCTCATCTAACTTTTCCATCTTAACAACCTCTTCTTCCACTTTGTATCACGTCGATTCATGAATCAACTGTGGGTCAACTTGACGTTGACCTGAGAGACGCCGAGATTCACCAATTTCATAATTCGTATTATCACGCTTCCTGAACTTCTTTTCTCTCTTCATATCACATTTATTCACACCTGGGATGAGGTTATCTTCCCTGATGATATAGTCATCACCCTCAAGAGCTAATTCTTCCACAAAACGTCGTCTTCCTCTCTTCCATATCGTCGTGTGTGTCAGCTGTCGATCCGTTTGAGGGGGCAGGCATGATCCATCACCTTTGAATGTCCTCACATTTTCAATATTTTGTCTTCTTCTTCATCTGTCCAAGAAGTCTAAACATCTCCCTCTTGTCTTTCTTCTGCCGATTCATGAGTTTCTCTTCTTCTACCTTCATCTGCAACAAAGAAACAAAAACAAACAACCATAATTTTGACATCATTTCATCCTCCCTTTACATGACTCAGTTCCTTAAAAAAAAAAATTTTAAAAGAGTAAAAAGCCTCAGGGTAAGCATGCCTTCTCACTCTTACCCTTGCACCCACCAACCCCCCTCCCCCTCCTCTCCTCTTCCATCCCCATAACAAGAAATATACTCCAAAAGTGCCACAACTATTTGAATGTTTTAAAATAACATCATCAATTTTGAAGGTCTTTTTTTAAAATCCTACAACAATTTTTCCATTTTTGGCTTCCTTTTCTGAAATATATGTAGAAAAAGGTATAAGGTCACCAAATACTGGATTCATATTTTTAATACTTTAAACGCTGCTTTCAATATTTCTCTTGAGGATGTCCTGACCTTCAAAATGATTCCCAGACATTGAGGAAGTTGACAATCAAATGTCTCAGTGAGCAATAATGACATAAGGGTGACAGTTAAATGAACCAATCATCCCAAACTATGGGTTGCCGAGCTGGGTATCATAAAACAGAAATGAACGGTTGGTTAAACAACATTTCTGCTGGAATCTGGCGGTATACTTCCTCCCTGTAAAGCAAACTTTTGTCTGTGTTTGTTGTAGTTGTTGTTGTTTACTGGCTTTCAATAACGTCCAATCAACATTAATCATATTGAGCCATTGTGCAAATATAACTATGAATCACCAGGGAGGGGGTATATTGGGTGATCTTTAGGACTGAGAAGTTTATGGGTTGTGACTATAAACCTTGGGCAACAATAAAATGTGTCGTCAAGGGGAAAAGAGTGGGGAAACTGGGGAATAGCTATCAAAGTTTGAAAAATAAATGATCATTCTTTTGACTTTCTAGCGTACTTGGAAGCCAAACAAGCTAGGGCAACCCATACACACACACACACCCACACACGCACCCATACGCGCATGCACACGCCAAGTTGACTGCATAGGTTACTTGCCTACCTATGGCAAGCAACCAAAGACATGACTGTTGAACCTCTGTTTCAACATGTCAAAACTGCTGACTCAAATGCCATGAGAGTATTTTCAAAAGTTTCATCTTTTTCACCTTTGACCTCATGATCTTATTTGGACAATAAAATTATATAATTTGATTAATAGATTAATTTTCCAATTTTTTTATTAGTTTACATATTCGTTGTACAAAGAGTGTAATACTGAAGTCAAAATGAACCAATTCTTCTTTCCAAAAATGATAGGAAAAAAAGAAAAAGAAAAAAGAAACCGTACTACTACTACCGGTTGTAAATAACTGAAAGAGGAATAACTGAAGGGGGAGTGTGACTGGAGTACCGATGTACCAGGCTGTAGCAAGCACCGACAAGTATTTACGACCCCCTGATAACACTTCAGTACCAATCCCTTCGGGTTGTTAAAGTTTACAAGAAGTAAATAAAAGCCACTGCTTCCACAGTGGCCTTCTATTATATGACAAAGTCAACTCAGCTGTGTGCCAACAACAAACCTGTTTGCTACTATATGGCTTCCATATTTCAACAAATCTTGCAAACAATTCTCTCCACCCTGTTTTTCTTTCTCTCACTTTTCTCTCTTTTCATAGAATCCAAACTGATATTTAGTCAAACAATCAAATTGAGTGTCACTGCCTGGTAGAAGACAGAGTGTCTTCATCAATCAAACTGCTGGTGATCGTCGGTGAAGGACGACGGCTTCTGGAGTGATCGGGGAGCCTAAACAGTAGCCAGTATTGCACAGCCCGAGTGGTTAAATAGTTGCACAGGAGTGGCTATATAGCTCCTACAGCATATATACACAGTTAGATAACTATAGTACGTGGTGTTCTTAATCTGTATGACAATTTGCACAGCAACTGTTACGTGCTATCTGAGTGATGGCACAGCAAACAATGAAACAGGTTTAAATATAGAAAACTGCAAATCTGGTTGGTTTATTGCTGAACCGATACAATCAAAAACACATGGGGCATGCAGAAATGTTCACGATTACCTTGTCTTACCAAACTAAGAAAGGAAAACAGGAATGACAAGGATTCTAAGACAATATCTTCAAGGATGGATTAAAAGAACCAAAGAAAGCTATCATAGACAAAGGGGATATTTTAAATAAATTGGGGGAAAACTAAGTTTAACACAGGAAACTTGTCTTTTTCAAACAAAACTAGTTGAATGTTTTCTTTTCATTCTCTGATGGAAACGGTACTCCGAGAAGGGAGGGGGGGGGGGGGGGTTATCAACAGTTTCAAAAAGCCATAGCAAGTCATGTAGCCTACATTATGTTTCTGTATATTAACAAGACAAAAACAGCATAGCCCCACAAGAAAAACAAAGCATGGCTGAACCACAAAAATCAGAGCATAGCACCGCCATAAAATATGGCATAGCCCCACCACAAATGCAAAGCATACCCCAAAAAATTAACCATACCCCCATAAAAACAAAGCATACCCCCCTCCCCACTCTTAAAAAAGCAAATCCCGCTAAAAACAAAACATACCTCTAAAAACAAAGCATAGCCCTACCATAAAAACAAAGCATACACCTCTCAAAACAAAGCATACACCTCTCAAAACAAAGCATATACCTCTCACAACAAAGCATACCCCTAAAAACAAAGCATACCCCCTAAAAACAAAGCATACCCCCTTACAACAAAGAATACCCCCTACAACAAAGAATACCCCCTAAAACAAAGCATACCCCCTAAGAATAAAGCATAGTCCCACTACAAAAACAAGGCATACCCCCCCTCATAAAAACAAAGCATACCCCTCTCAAAACAAAGCATACCCCCTAAAAACAAAGCATACCCCTTAAAATAAGGCATAGTCCCACCACAAAAACATAGCATACACCTAAAAACAAAGCATACACCCCATAAAAACAAAGCATACCCCTATAAAAACAAAGCACACCCCTAAAAAACAAAGCATACCCTCACCACAAAAACAAAGCATTCCCTCACCCCAAAAAACAAAGCTTAGCCTCACCACAGGAAGCTATTGATATTTTTTTCATCTTTTATTGCTCTATTGTTGCATTCATATCTACAGGTAAGGTATATTAAAATCAAAACATACTGCTAGCAATCAATAAGACAAAAGATAATATTGCTGATAATACCAAGTAACATGCAACATCACCTCGCAAAATCAATAGCAAGTATTTGCCAGATTAGAACTTGATTAGCAATTCTTCGCAAAGTCAATTGAGTTTATCCGTTTGCGATAAAAAATAAGGAAAAAAAAAAGAAAGAAAGCTACAAGTCAAGTTGAACTCTTGATACTCGGCAGGAATAGAGCTATACTATTCAATAAACAAAAAAAACTTATATTTAGTTTTATCTTAATGTATGGCTGATATGTTGATAAAGAGTGATTAAAGCGATCAGATTAAAAATCCAATGAGGTAAAAAAATTGTGTCCACAAAACATGATAAGACTCAACATCCCACACAGTTTTAGCTTTCTGTAGTGTTTCCAACAGTGGCAATGTCTGTGAAAACACATGTTGTATGTAAGTCTTACAAGAGTAGTGGGTACTCGCACTCAGATAATTGGGTTATCCATCTCTGAAAAGTAAGGTTATTCTGCTCTGGGAAGTGGATTGTTCCATTGAGAGAAAAGGAGGGTGTCCCACTCCATCACAGTCCCATCCTGTTTTGCATGAGTCTCAACAATCAGACTAACTAAATGCCCATTTTTTAGCAAAAAGCAAATTCTTTGTTTTCATTTTTTTTTAACATAAGGGATATCAATCTTACTTCTACACAAGTTGACTACCAGGAGTAACCTCAACTACTGCTTTTACTAAAATAACGCATTACACTAGGCTGTATTTTCTTAATCCACAAGCACTTTACGTACAGAAAATAACACATTTTGAACCAAAATGCACACTTTGAGCCCTCAACGGATTAACTGTTGAAGGGAGGAAATTGTCAACATTTGAAAAAACACCCCAACAATGTTTGAGGTCTTTAACTTTGGCCATTATAAGAAAAGTTGACATGTTCATTACGACGTCAATTTTATATGTATATACCTTACACGATATGCAAGGTTTCGCGGCCTTTGTCATGCACTGCACAGAAGAAATGGCTAGATAGGGATCGCCAATAACTAAGGATCGCTGGATAAGGCACTTGGCTTCTTATCCTCTGGGCATCGGTTTGAAGCCTGTTCTAGCTCAAAATTGATTTGCTCTTTCCAAATGTTAGCTGGTATCTAGCTTTCAACATTTATTGACAGTAAATGATCATAAATTTTAATAGCCCTCGTGTTTACATGCACCAGTTAACAACGGGCAAAAATATAGCCTCATGTTACATATGCAAAGTGGGCACACAAATATGCTATGAAAGTGTAGCAGTTCTAGTCACATCACATGTTTTTGCAGACTTTTTCAATATTTTAGCCGTATCTTGCAATTGTTGAAGGGATATTCCGGCAGCCAAAGTTAAAATGAATCTTCGGCTAAATGCCTTACATCAACAGAGGGGGCTGTCATATCGGGTCTTTTCTAGTTTCTAGTGGTATAAAGGCTAAAGAACCCCATTGTTTAAACCACATCTACATCACATTTTGTATAGCAAATTTATGAATTGTTTCAAATTTGGTAATGTTTAGTGAATGCATCTGGCAACAGTAGTCACTGATGTTATCATTACAATTGAGCTGAAAAACAGTGTTTGTTATTCTTAATAATATCTACAAAAAAAAAACACGTATCTATAGGGGAAACTAAAATTGCTACAAAACAATTACATTTGGATGAAATTCTGATCACGGAGAAACGTTACAGCGATCGGCAAACGTTCCAAATGCATCACATTTCAAGGGCTTAATCAACAGTGTTTATGACAGGAGATTAAAACACTTGAAAAACACTCTAACACGATGACATCAAAGGACACCTATTTAAATTTTTATTATTATTATTAGTACTTTTATTAAAACAAATATTTACCTGCAAGAAATAAAATGACATTGAATGAATCTATCCTGAGGTAGGGAATATTTTACTTAGATGGGGTGTTCAACTAACAGTCTACAAATATAAGCATTTACATGGTGTGCCACTGAAATATCTCCCTTGAATTGCAAGCATCTGTTTCTGGTGAAATTTATTTAACAAGAGGAGAAACCAATGATGCAATCAGCAGGTGTAATACCCAACCAGCCGCTTGACATGTTTGAACAAAACTTGCAACAGGAAAAAAAAACCCTAGAGGTTCCCCATCCATCCACCAACTGACAGATAAAATGGATCCTTGCCATGCATTGTACTTCTTTCAATAAAAAGTCATAAGAAGGAAAATATCACCTTTGTACAGGAACACATATCCCATCAAACTATCTTGACCTTACATTCAATAAAAATGTTGACAAAAACAATCCTTCTTACCGATTACTGGATAATAAGTTAATAACACTCACAAACAAAATGGAGCCAACCCAATAAAACTAGATATCACCTTTGTACAGGAACACATATCCTGAAAGCCAAGGAATATCTTGACCCTTGAATTCAATACAAATTTTGACAAAAACAATCCTTCTTTTATTGTACAGCCAATATCAATGTCCAGATAGGAGCCACAAAACTCAAGAAAAGTGGATCAACCGATTCCTGGATAATAACACTCACAAACATAATAGAGCCAACAAAATAAAATTAGATATCACCTTTGTACAGGAACACATATCCCGAAAGCGAGGAAATATCTTGACCTTGAATTCAATAATAAGTTTGACAAAAAAAATCTTTCTTTTATTGGCCAGACAATATCAATGTCCACATAGAAGCCACAATACACGACTCGGTCAACCGATTACTGGATAATAACACCCACAAAAATAATGGAGCCAGTGCAATAAAACTAGATATGTACCGTCCATTCAGCCGATTTGTGGGTTATAATCCTGACAAATACATTAGACCCAACATAATTAAACTACATTTATGACGAATATAAATGACTTATTTACGGCCGACAGATTTTGTCGTTTGGTTTTTTCTTCTTTTCAATTTTTTGTGAATCAAAGTTGGTTGAAACTTTAGGTCTCAACAGTCAACGACATACAGGAGAAGTATAGAAAATCAACTAAGATATTGTCGTTCAATTCGAATCACCTTCCAGAGCTTAGCGAAATGCTTGAACATACATGTACAGCAATTATAGCCATCTTAGTATTAATTTATGACTCTAAGGAAACTTGATTACCTTAATTTCGATGTCAAGGTTTCCTAACGGTCCCAATATTTTGCTTTTTGAGAGAGGAGGGAGGGGCAGGGGGGATTAGCGGAAGGGTAGGGGGCAGTGTGCATGGTGACAAAACTATTGCACGTCTCCAACAATGCATTGGATATGTATCTTAATTTCTTTTAAAAAATGTTCATCCTCTTTAAAGCTGTTTCATGTCACGCTCTGAATTTGATTATTAAACTTCCCGCGGCCCGGAAGCTCCATGATGATGGTAGATTGAAGAAAGAGTGAGGGCAGCACTTCACAATCTATTAACGGGGATAACTTTACGCACAATATTATTTGACACTTAGTAGACAGTTTAATAAAATGAAAAAAAAAACATTGTCATCAGTCCAAGTTGTGTATCTCTTTTAACCCTTTTAATAATTCCTGTGAAATGACCCTGAAAAGAGCTGTGGTTCATCAATTAAAACGACTGGACTTTATAGTCTAATACACAGAGCATTACAAGCTAACCAATGCCTGTGAAAGAATTATGTCTGGCAAACAGTCATAGCACAACCGCCTACCGAAAAAAAAAAAAAGATCCACTCTTTAATGCCATAGCCTCACTTTCTCTAGTCCCTCATATATTGCTCATCTCCACAAAAAAACGCTTGGGCTTGTGTTTCAGAATCAAATTAGTCTGACCTCACCCTGTGCTTTAAAACTGAAGTAAACTTCATTAAAATTTCATTCTTTTTCGAAAAACTTACCCTTTTCTTGTTTTCCGTTGACTTCTTCTCCCTGTCTTCTCGGTCTCGTCTCTTCTTGTCTTTGTATAGCGCCCCCAACTCTTGCATCAATGCAGCAATCTGAGGTCAAAATACAAAACATGGTCAAAGGTCACTGCTCAACAAAAAAGCACATATAGCGACAACATATGCTATCTGTTCCTACTGTTCGCACTTCCACCTATGGGGAACGTTGCTTTGCTAGATCAGCTCCACAGCTCTGGAACAGTCTCCCCTTACATCTGAAAACAATCCAGCATGTGTCAACTTTCCAGAAAGAACTCAAGACTTTCTTATTCATGAATGCGTTTAATAACTGTTGTGTCAATTTTGGGTACTTTGCTTCTGCAGCGCTTCTGAACAGTTTTTTATAACAGGATAAAAGTGCTTTACAAATTTTTATATTATTATCATTTTTATATATTGGAAGAGAATCTATGTCGAAATTGGACGGACGAACCTGTCAATATCTTTTTTTGATGCCTTGTATCATAATTTTATGAAACTGTGGGTCATATATCATCTTTTCCACTCAAATAATCATAAAGAATCACCTGTAACTTGGGAGTATTCATTTTAGTTTTCATAGAGACTTTTCACAATTTTTAGACATGAAGGGTCTGGGCTTTTTTCCACGCCCAATGAATTATTTGTAAATTTATGCTACAGTTGTTACACTACTTGTATTTATCACTACATTCATTGCATCTGCAACTTTTCACTGCTCTAATCTCATTTTCTGCGACCTTTCTGTGACCTGTTCATTTCTCTTCTTTGTCCATTTATCCCCCCTGGCAAGTCACTCCTTACAAGGCAACTATACAATTAAAAGCCAAGCCTTTCACTGCTTAACATTGTTCTCTGCTACTATTTTATAATCTTTAGAACATTTCAGTTCTTGTCTTCTCTTTATTAAAGCATAAACATTGTCGATTATTCCCCCCTCCCCCTCCCCCTGTGGATACATATCTCTTTACCTTTCTTTCATGAGGTTCTCGGATGACTGCCCTCGTGCCCGCGATAGTGAGACCTTCTTTCCTCTGCCGCTGTTGAGGGCGGTATTTAAATGGTAACTCTTGGGCCAGCTTTCGTGGAATGACCAGTCTGTTGAACCTTCGTGGCTTACGCTGAATAGCCTGTAAAAACAAGACAACGAATATTTGGCTGCATTTTAAAGACAGGTATTGCCCACCATTTTGGGAAGTAATCACTCAGAGGGTCATAAAGATAAGGTCAATGTGAGTTTGATAAAGTGTTCCACAAAAGATTAAATGCTGATAGCTTCAAGTACATTGTTACCTTCATTATCCTCTGGGTATCCCTACACAACAATATATGAACAAAACAAACAATGTGTCCACATGTCGTTTTGGTTATATGGTGTTGTGCATTAAAAGGCTTATTTTGGTGTTGGTTATTTGGTGTTGAGGTTGAGAATTGAAATTGAG
This sequence comes from Apostichopus japonicus, assembly GCF_037975245.1. Classification (NCBI taxonomy): domain Eukaryota; kingdom Metazoa; phylum Echinodermata; class Holothuroidea; order Aspidochirotida; family Stichopodidae; genus Apostichopus; species Apostichopus japonicus. The sequence continues at coordinate 24,349,055 of NC_092571.1, forward strand.
ATGGTATGGCCATGTCACAAGATCTACAGGACTGGCTAAGACGATCCTGCAGGGCACGGTACCGGGAGGAAGAAGGAGAGGCAGACAGAGAAAAAGATGGGAGGACAACATCCCAGAGTGGACGGGCCTCAAACTGCCTGATGCCCTACGAGAGGCCGAGGACAGGAAGCAGTGGAGAGAAATAGTTGGGAGGGCATCTGTGGCGCCCCTACGGTCTACCAGACTCCGGGATACGTGAGGTGAGGTGATTTGGTGTTGGCTGTTGGTGTTGGTTATTTGGTGTTGTGTTAGAAGGCTTTTTTTCATAGTGATTGGTAGTTGGTTGATTAGCAAAAGAACTGACAATTTTCTGAACTTTAAGGTGAAAAACCACATGAACATAGCATATTGTATTACCACAAAGCTAAAAAAAAAATTCCGTTGAATTTTGTGATATTTAGTAAATTTATGCATCTGGCAACAAAAGACTGAAGGATATCCTCAGGACAATTCAGCTGAAAATATCTTTGTATTTCTTCATTTAACCACATATGAAAACGGAATATTTCTCCCCCAAAAAAGATACATTTTGATGACATCATAAGTACAGAGAAACTTTAACAGCTACGCAAACATTCCAAATGTATCAGAAATGATTTTAGGTATAGGGTTTCAAATTTTATGGATGGACTGGAGGAGAATGAAGGTTATTTTCAATAGGAGGAGGTGCAGGCATGGGGTTGCTTTCCTAGGACTGACGATGGAAGTAGGGGCCAACTGCCCTCCACCCCTTTTGTACACAACCACTCTGTGATATTTGTCAGTTTGGAAGCTACCAGGACAAACAAAACAAACATCTGTAGCTCTTACACCAAAACTGGGAAACAAAGCTTTACCTTGTACAGGGAGTCTTGGTTTACCGGCAGGGGGATGTTATTGTCCCTCCGTAGCTGTCCGACTGTCCTCATACCCTTCCAAGTGCCCTTCTGCTCCTTTGGTAGGAGCATGTTTGTGACAGGGTTGTACAACTTGGGAAGTTGGACTTGATACCATGTCCTCAAGAAAACTATATCTGTATAACAGAGAAGTACAAAATAGATATTTTTAAGAGACATAATTTACTGACAAAGCATTCATTCCGTCAGTGCGAGCATGAGGGGACAGTATACAGTGGTATTAGCATTAGACTCAGATAATGTTGAGGATTAACAGTATGAATAGTTCCTTTATCTGATTCTAATGATAATACTACTCTATACTGTCATCTCATATCAAGCTTCAAAGCATTCATACTGACATTATGAACAGTTCCTAACCTATATCTGATTCTAATGCTAGTACCACTATATACTGTCACCTCATATCATGCTTCAAAGCACTTGTGCTGACAGTATGAACAGTTCCCAACCTTTATCTGATTCTAATGCTAATACCATTGTATACTGTCCCATTAACAGAAACCTGTCATTGTGTGGTTCAGTATGCAGGGGGTTGGGGGAAAAGAGGGGGTCAGTTGCAAGACTATGGGTTCATAGGGACTATCAAAAGTTAGATCATGACAAGACTGGGTCATGTCAAGTTCAGTTGGGGCAGTGTGCGGCAGGCTTTACTGGAAAAGAAAAGGTATATTGTAAGACGGGATGGCAATATTCAGTGTACGTGGTCTCTGTTAAGAATCGAAAGATTTTAAACTAAGTAGCTGACTGGCATTTTTGAGCTTACCACTTCTGAGAAGCTTGTCTTCAAAAGATGCCCTGAAAGCCCCGGGTGGTGCCTTAGATGCCTTCTTGATTTGACCTCTGATTCCACTGACAGTTCTTATCAAGGCACCTTCAAACTTTGCCACTTCTAACGCTGAGTTAAACATTCCCTGCGAAATTGATTTAAGAAGAAACATTGATAAAAATAACTCTTCAAAATGTTCTCCAAGGTCTTAAGGGTAGTATAAATTATATCACTTCATTTCTAAAAAAAAGGGCAGAAAAGGAACTGTGTCAAAAGTAGGATGCTGATGGGGGCTGCAGCATAATCCAGTCAGGCTGGAGCATAACCCAGCCAGGCTGCAGTATAACCCAGCCAGGCTGCAGTATAACCCAGCCAGGCTGCATCATAACCCAGCCAGGCTGCAGCATAACCCAGCCAGGCTGCAACATAATCCAGTCAGGCTGCAGCATAATCCAGCCAGGCTACAGCAAAATCCAGTCAGGCTGCAGCATAACCCTGCTGGTCTGAAGAGATATCTCTATTGCTTGATAGTTTGATTCAGCCTGGCTGCAGGGGATTTCGCAGCTGCTGCAGCTCTTGTTCTTGACAGAGTGGCTAAAGCAATATAAACTCACTTGAATAAAAGCTGTGTTTTTGTGAATCTTGAGTGGCACCCCAGTCAGCTTTAACTTCTTGACGATGTTGATGGACTTGTCCAAGTCAAGGATTACCCCCGTCGCAGCTATTCTGAATCCAGGCTACAAATGAGGAGAAAACAAGTAACGTTACAATCTTATTTAATGCCTTGCAGAGAAAAATCATGTCAGGAGTTTCTTCTCTTAGAGCAGGGGTGGGCAACCACTGAATGATTGGGCCAGATATAAGGAGTGAAAAATTGACAAAGCAGCACCCTGACCAACGACCTGCTGTTGATTTCAAACCTCTGCTTCTGAGGACTTTCAAGCAAAAGGTGTGTACTGTATTCACAAAAACATAATGTCAATACAGTACAGTTGATAATTAATGGGGATAATAGGCCTACCTGACAGCATCATTAGTCCCGATAAATTCTAAAAAGCTAGCACTTTTCTTGTGATGTAAAATAGATTGATATTTTTTTTCTTCTTGAGACATCTCACGGGCCGCAAAAAAATCACTGGCGGGCCGCATGTGGCCCGCGGGCCGTAGGTTGCCCACCCCAGTCTTAGAGGCTTACCCAAAGTTTTAAAAGATAAAAGACACACACTGGTGTTGTAAAACTATCAAAAACAACTCCCTTATATACAGTTCCTGTCTAAAATGCGTATTTAAGTGCAGCTACGAGGTAGATAGGGCCACAGAGTTATCTAGCTATTAACTTTACTGTTCTTTGTCTGTTGCCTCAGTTTTGATATCATCTATGTTGTTTACGTTAAGAAGCTGACAAACAAACCACACGGCACCAGAATCATGCAACACTTTCATTGTAACAGCAGCAGAAAGGTTACAGCCCATCTTTTTTTTTGAAAAGAAATTAAATTTCAAATTAAAACTTACCTCCCTTCCACTGATTGACTGAACGGCTAAGATGCCTGTACCCTGGGGAGTGATTGGACCTAGAACAAAAGGGTAAATATTGTAAACAAAATCAACATCTCATAAACATTTTTGAGCAGAGACCTATATCTCACAACAAACTTCTAGAAGAAAAGAATAGCAATCATTTAATAAACCAATCAATGAAAGTTTAACAGAGATTACTGATGAAGACAACAGTTCACCGCACATTACTCATAGAGACAACCGTAATCTAATAAATATCACCCCAGATTACTCATGAAGACAAAAGTTATCTTATTAATCTCACCCCAGATTACTCATGAAGAGAACTAATCCAATTAATCTTACCCCAGATTACTCAAGAAGACAAAAGTTATCTAATTAATCTCACCCCAGATAACTCATGAAGACAACGGTAATCTTATTAATCTCACCCCAGATAGTTGCTATACAGTGGAGATGTTCTGGAGTGTATTTCAGAAGTCTGTTACGTCCGTTGTGATCTTGGATGCAGTAGAGGGGGATGGTTTGGAATCGACGCCAACCAACAGAGAAAATCAACGGATCTCTAGTCTTAAGAATCTTGGGATACCATCTGTGTTTCTTTAGACGAATCTGGGGAGGAAAAGTTCAAACCAAAATTGCATTCTTCTGAGCACTGCAGCAAGTCGACTTAAGAAGTCAAAAAATATTCAGCAATGGCGCATATGATGGTCGTAGCCTACGGAGACTGGACTTTAATACCGGCACTTACCTGTACAAAGCCGATAGAGCTCTCGCTGCTGAGCAGGCCACCTAGAACCATAGGACACGTGGGGTCAAAGTTTGTTACAAACTCAAAGGGAACGTCCGCCACCTGTGTGCGTCGAAAAGAGAATAGACTGAAATATATCGGAAGGAAATACTGTCTCTGATTAGCAAAAGTACTTGTATCGCCTGACAGTTGTCTGGTTTGAAGCATAATATAGAATTTAAAAATAGTAATTGTGGTAACAATAACAACGTACCTCCACTCTAACATACATGCCCGGTCGAAAGCCCTCGTATTGCGTTCGGACACTGTCGTCCATGTCTTGAAATTCTGCTCTGTTGAGCTGCAGGAAAAATGAAATGTTATGAAGGAATCAACCGAACAACATACAGTCATCTTTCGATGGCACGTAACCATAGATATGTGACAATTAACGTACCACATCAAGTGTAGGTAGCTAACAAATCGGAGGAGAGCAAAGTGAGACTAGTATCAAGATCTAACAGTTTCAGAAGCACTGATACACTTAGATCTGCCAGATACACTTCAAAGTGGCTTCAGAGAGGGTTTTTGCAACTGGTTGGTAGTTGGACCAAACCTACCAAACCATTACTCAAAGTAAGATTAAAATTGGTTGAATTCAGGAACCCCTAAAGATATCTGGGGGGACAGTCTGTGTGTCATCATGGTAGACCTTCTTTAAAATTTTTTACTTCCATATTATCATCTTGTCCAGCATTTCCAGTTCAAGTCCTGGGGGTGACATCATTCACTCACTGTTGCCAGATGCATAATCAAAATATATCTCAAAATTCCTATCTTCCCCATACCAACCGCTCTGACTCAGAGGACCTAGTTTGTACTTAAAGATGCAGTATCTCTCCATCCTATGTGTTCAGCAATCTGTTTCGACCTTCGATATATACCCCTTTAACGTATCATCTCCCATAAAAAATCGATTTAAATGACCACCCCGATAATAATTTATTATACCTTGGACTGCTGATCCATTTCCTCTTTCCATTCGTCGAAGAAAGACGGTCCTTCCTCCTCATCCTCCAGTAACCCCATCTTAGCTTTACGTTTCTTCTCCATCCTTCGTTCACGTTCCTGTTTGTCCTCGTCTTGGACAGAGAGGGCAGTCTTTGCTTCACCTCCTACCTCTCCTTCTGCTTTCTCCTCCTCATCGCCATCTTCATCCTCCTCCTCGCTACTCCTCTCATCGGTCTGTTTCTCTGGGTCTCCTTTATGTACCTCCCCTGTCTCCAAGTCTTCAAAATCACCATAAAGTTCATCTGCAAACCAAACAAAGAACAGATTTATCTATTTCTTTTCTTTTTTGTCAAAAGAAAAAAAGAAAAATTCATGGGTATGGTAATAATAACACTTTCTTAATATTTTTTGGGGCATTTGAGGTTCTACATCAGCTGCTGGTCAGTTAGATACCCAACAGATATATGAAGGCAAAAAATTAAACTTGCAAATATTGCATATTTAGATGGAAAATATTTCAGCTAGTAGGGAATTGAAATTGAAATTGCAATTCATGTTACCACCAAATCACACAGACTATATTATGCATCAGGCTAGGTTAAAGTTTGACTATATGCTATATGGAGTAGAACTAGATCAAATTTTTTAGTGTTACTTTCAAACCGAGCTGGTGCAGGGCTATGGGCACACTACGTCTGATTATAAATGGGCAGATGATGTAGGTGCCAGATTGCTAGAAATTGCCCAAAACTACAGAGGGGAGGAGGGTTGAGTTTGCTTCTCCTTTAACCTATTTTCCCTTAAAAAATCCATTTACCGAACAGCTGTTTTCCTGATCAATCTTCTCTTATCATCAAAGAAAGATGACCTATGATTACTCTGAAACTTAAAGCCTTCAAGGCTGTTAGACTTGCAGTAGGTGGTTTTCATTCAAATCAGCTTCTTTGTTTTTCCCTGAATAAGAAGCACACTGTAAAGGTCAAAGTTCATCAGGTGACACCATGGTAACACACGAGCACAAAGTTCCATTAAACCTCTGTCTTCCATTCAACAGCTAATACTAAATTCAAGTCTTGATGTAAAACAGAAAGCTAATCTTTAGAAAGATGCACAAAAAAAACAAACAAAAAGGGGGGAAAAAATAAAACATCTGTAGAACCTGTTTACATCAGACATGTTTAACTTCTCTCGCCTCTTACCGTCTTTCTCCAGCAAGGTTTCGGCATCTTCATCTGCCTCCCATTTACCAGTCACGAAACAATCGGCGATCAATTCCCTGACCTGACAGAGGGGAAAATATATGTCAAAGGTCACAGTTGGAAATGGTCAACTCCAAGAAAGGTTTAAAATGTTTTACAGATCCTTTTGTCAATGGCAACCACTTGGAAGATTCACTTGAAGTCAATTTTATTTTTTATTTTTTCTGCAGGTTTAGCATGTACTCTTTCAGGGATGAGCCCGAGGTAAAAGAACGTCACGGAACTTTGCAAAAATTGCGGTATAGGCTCCAGTTTGGGTATGCTACAGTGTGGTAGGATAATAGTGTTTGTTTCCGAGGTAGAAAAGAAATCACGGATATTCCGCCAATTCGCAGAGAAAGCTCATGCCTGCTCTTACCTCGTTCAAATCCCAGTCTCTGATGTGTTTCACGGGAAAGCCAGAGGTATCTTGTCCGTCCTTTCCTCGACTCAATTTCTCTTCGTCTTCAGACGGCTTGGATAACGTCAAGAATCCTCCCAACACTTCTGTCTCTCCATCAGAGTCATTCTCAACAACTGAAAGAAAAATTTATTTTTTATTTTTTCAGTCAAATTTATCCAAAAAGCTTGATCATACACAGGCCCAACGAGATGGGAGTCAGAGTGGATACAGCCCTTGGGTCCAAGGTTAATTAGAGGACCCAGGGAAATAGTGATTGCATTTTCAAATTTTCAGGGCATTTCATTAATGCAACTGAAAAACTTTTCCTGTTTTAATAATCGAGAAAGAATTTAGTTACAGATTTTGGACATTCTGCTTTCCTATGGGATTCCTGATCTGTCGCAAATCATACTTTTGACAAAAATGACAAGCAAGAATTTGCTATTGTTTATTTATTGAGAAACGATTGCTAAAGGAGAGAAAAGTCAGTCTGCGAAGTAGAAGTAGTCTAGGTAAATGTTGTGAACAAAACTCAGGGGTTGCTTCATTTCTTTAAAATGTTTCACTCTCCACCCAGTATTTCAAACAAGAGCAACATTCTGTCATACGAGAAAACATAAAAGTATCTCTTGTCGTTCAACATAGTGGAAGCAACAACTAACAGTAGCGAATAGCATAGTAGCTTGATGGCAATACCAACTGGTGCCCCAATTCTTATATACAGAGTAGGCTATGCAGAGGTACATCTGCTGCAAAGAGAGAAAGTGCTACAATGGCCTCGGCTAAGAGCCGATGTCTGCTTGGAAAGTCAAAAGGATTTTCAAAAGGTTTTAATCGTCCGTCTATTGTGACAAAACTGTCTTAATCTATTAACGATATCACTTATGCTCAAGGGTAATTTACATTTCTTCACATTAAACTGTACATTGCAATCAAAGGGAGACACAAACTGCAAAAAGCCTTTTTATTTGAAAACATTATCTCACTACCTTTTGTCCTCTCCAATTTTACTTTTTGCCATTTCACAATGGGTTCAACTTAGTTGCCTGTCCAGCTGTCTATTTGAAATGTATCCTCAGTCTGTTTTTTTCTTTCATTTTCGTTTCGGTTTGTCTTTGAACAAGATCCTGGAAACATCGTCAATCTCTCTGACTAATTATAGTTTACGTTGCACATGCATTCAGTACATTATGAGTCTATTAAAAATCTTAACAAAGATCAACCAATCACTCTTTGTGATAGAACAAACTAAATAAGGAAACCATATCTTGTCTTGATTGGTAACTACCGACCTTCTCCGTAGACCAGTTTTCTCAGATTTGGCGTATTCTGCTGTTGTCTTATAAAGGCAGCTGAGGCTTTCTCTACTAAATTTTCCTTCCACTTGAGTTTTCCTTCTGAAAGTGAAAAGGAATGACACATTTTAAATGATGATTCCCATTCTCCTCCTCACATCTACAGGAATGTGTCATTGATGTACTGTATTTGCTGTATAATCTACAGGAATGTGTCACTGTTGTACTGTAGATTATACAGCAAATAGTGACCAAAATAGCTTCCCCATCACGGGACACAAAACTTCTACAACTTGCTGAAACCTAAAAGTCATTCCCAAAGCAGCCTTTTTTGTAAACAAGTTTGATATTCGTCTTTTAAAATGAATCATATAACAAAATTAAAAAATGACAGTATTCTGCATTTTTTGTTAAGTAATAAAAAACACACTTTGCGCATCACCCCTGACAAAATAACCAGGTCTGTCTGTCACAAAAGGGCCAAAACATTTTCAAAACAGTTCTTGTTCTTAAGAAAAACTTTTTCCTCTCTTTTTTGTCCTTACCTTCTTCTTCGGACTCATCTTGGTCGGATGAAGAAAACTTGTCATCCTCCTCTGCTTCTTCTTCGTCCTCTTCCCGGTTCTCCCCCTCGACTTCTTCCATCTCCTCGTCTTGATCTCCTTCGGACGATGCCGATTCAAATTCTTCTTCCTCGATCAACTTCTCCTCCTTACTTCCCTCTTTGCTTGACGTCTTCGTCGGTTTGCCCTTGCTTTTCCCTCCTTTGTCATTCTGCTTGTTTCCAAAGCCACTTTTACCTTTCATCTCACGATCACTTAACTTGTTATTCTCTTTCTTGCTTCTCTTACTTCCCACATTGCTACTTTCTTCATTTTCGTGCAAATTGACTCCGTCAGAGCATTTTTTCTTCGCTAATGAATTTCTTTTGTTTTCTATCTTGCTATCATCAGTACTGCTATCATCACTTTCATCTTCAGAGCTTTCATCATCACTACTCCCCTCCTCCCCCTCGCTTTCTCCATCATCAGTAGTCCTTATATTTTGCCTCTGAATCGTTAGCTTTTCTCTTCTCTCTCCTTTCTTCCTCTTATCTAAACTAATACTATCATCAATTTCTCTTTCATCATCATCATCGTCATCATCATCATCACAATCATCATCATCACCATCATCGTCTCTTTGACCTTTTCTCCTCTGATCTTCTTCAATTTTCTTCCCATCTGAAGATTTCCTGAATTTTCTTGCTTCATCTGCCTCTATCTTTCTGCTCCTATGTGTTTCTTCCTCCTCACTACTATCCTCTCCTGAGCTGTCTTCCTCGTCATCTTTCATTCTTTCCTTTCTGTCCTTCTTCATCTCAGTTTTTCTCTTTGGCAATATGTCCATTTCCAGGTCATCGTCGCTATCCGCAAACTGAAAATCTGCAAAATCCTGGAGATCGAAAATAAGTTAAAAAAATTATTATCCACATTTTGCCAAGATAAATTACTTCCATTTAATTTAATCACCCTTCCTTTCCCACCCTCACAAAAAAAACTAGAATCAAACTGACTAAACCCAGAAGATCTCCACTTCATTAAAGCCAGTTAAGGCCACTTATCTCTTGCAAATTGCAGGCACTGGCTAACAGAACATTCTTCCAAGTACCTCGCCTTAGAGACCAACCACTTGTTCCTCTTACCTACCATAATTGGCTGATAAATTATTGATACTTAAGTAAGCTGTGTCAATTCCCATGTACTCCTATGAATGATCCAAGTTGTAAGAAATACTTTACAAGGTTTCAAACAGCTACCTTCCTCATCCAGTAAAATAGAGGGGGAGGAGTAAGATGGGGGAGGGGTAAAATGGGGGGGAAGGGAAGGGGATAGGATGTGACACCTAGACAAAGTTTTTGTAGAACAGGATACACCATTATGAAACAAGGAATTTCACTTAAGTCCAGTTACTAAAACAAACCATTTTATTTTTCTTAGAAGATGATCCAGCTACGTTCTGTTCTCTCTTTTTGGCGGTTAACAATCGGCCGTCTCTCTCATCTTCAAAGCCTTCATCGTCATCCTGAAAAGGAAGAAGAAAATAAAGAAAACACAATCAGAATTCTGTCATAGAAATATTGAAGTAGTTGGTACATAGACTTCTTTCAAAGGTTAACATTTTCTGCCCCACAAGATCACGAAAGGGAGTCTCATGATAACATGTCAGAAAGTATTTCACTTTTCCGAACAATATAACAATTCTGCCCTCCCAATCCCCTGTCGCTCTATTATCAACAGCGCCATCTATTTACCTTAAGTTTTTTTAAACCACCCGCAGGCTACTTTGTCAATGGTCACCACTTACTTCCTCTGAGGAACTGGCTTCCTCGCTCTGGCCATCTTCGTCGTCAAACTTCACACGCCTCCTTTTCCTCCCGTTCACTAGGACTGTCTCCTCTGTGTACTGCCCTCTCTCTGTTTCCTCCACTTCTCCCGATGTGACCGGGGCTGCTCCATCAAACAGGGTCATCTGGCTCGTGGCCATCTTGGTATCGAGGGTGTGCTGTGTTCCGATGAGGTTGGTCACCAGCTCATTGGACGGTTTACCTTCCTCCTACAAATGAGACCAAAATCACACTGAAGAATGTCAAAAAGCTGACTCACCTAAGTAACATAGACGCTGATTTATTCTGAAAATAAATCAGGCACAGCATAGACTATAACCTAAACCCTCTTATTACAACATTTGGACTCGGACACTTCAACCATGTGGAAGTAGTTTTCCAGAGTAAACAGTAGTTGAAAACTATTCCCACAATCAATTTCTATCAAAGTTTGATGTGTCTTTTGGAATCAGTTGTGGTGCTCTTCTCCTTATAATTAAGGCAGCAATTTTAGCAATTCTAAGTATAGGATTCAACAAACGATTCAAATTTATCTATAGATTTGCTTCCTTCCTAGACATCATTTGGGCAAGTTTGAAATTGCACAAAACAGTGCCGGACGCAGTCGTGATGCATTTAACAAATGAAAAGAAGCCAATCTCACCTCAGTCTGTTCCTTAGACTTATTGGGACCCAATTCGACGTAGACGACGTCCTTGTCGTACACGATGCCACCCACCCCCGACATAGGGGCGTAGATTAACCGCTCTCGGGTGTCCAGTGACCGTTTCTTCTCCTTGTCTGGCAGAGGGCAGGGATCAGGGAGGTGTGTGATGTCCTTGATTTCAAAATCACCACATCCTGAGGAGAAGAACAGATGCAAATTAATGAGACCTCAAAACAGAATATTGGATATAAACAAATCAATATGCAGGTAAACAATGCTCCCATGATATTTTGATCTAATCCCTTAAAGGATGAAGTTAGACATAAAGTTAATATTTGTAAATTGTAGACCATCCAAAGAAATGCTACTATCAGTCCCACACTGAATTTCTACACCACTTTTAATGTTTGAGGAATGACCTTCTAAGCATCTGAAATACTACAGATCTAACCGAAAGACCATTACGTCAGTTTCTAAGATGAAGCTTAAAACTCAATATGAAACGTTCCATACCATGCCTTATCTGCATATTAATCTCACTAGATATCCATGTTGTTATAACCAATTCGGTTTTCTTCTTTTTCGAATTATTTACTCTTATCACTCATACAAATTTGTTTATTCCCTCCCAAAAATTCCATAATAATTCAATATTATGTTCTATAGTTGCAAAAAATAACATTGCAATAGTGTTGTTGTCTATGCCTGATTTCATCACATTTTGATGAGATTTTTCAAGGTAACAGATGAAATTAGCGGGCAACAAAGTTTTCTCTAATGATTTATTAGGATAAGCATGGTAACCATGACAATGTAATAAACTCAACTCATAGTGAAACCCTTTAAAGCAGTCGTTTTTTTTTCTTCTTCATTTATTGTGATGAATTTTCCATGCTATATCGATACTTAAATCGCACCACCATGGTAATTCCTATCTACCAGCAAGATAAATGCTTCCCCCAGCTTCTCACCACCATGGTAATTCCTACTTACCAGCAAGATGAATGCTTCCCCCAGCTTCTCATCACCATGGTAATTCCTACTTACCTCCCCAGCCTCTCATCACCATGGTAATTCCTACTTACCAGCAAGATGAATGCTTCCCCCCAGCCTCTCATCACCATGGTAATTCCTACTTACCAGCAAGACAAATGCTTCCCCCCAGCCTCTCATCACCATGGTAATTCCTATCTACCAGAAGATGAATGCTTCCCCCCAGCTTCTCATCACCATGGTAATTTCTATCTACCAGCAAGATGTATGCTTCCCCCCCTCCCCCCCCCCCAGCTTCTCATCACCATGGTAACTACTACTTACCAGCAAGATGAATGCTTCCCCCCAGCTTCAAAGGAGTTCCTCTGACATACCCATACAGGCTGATGTGTCGATCACACTTCTCCTTCTGTCTGATAAGTTCTGGATTAGTTAAGTCTTCCATCCTGCAGACGGATAAGACAATTAATTAATTAAGAAATTAAGAAATTAATTTCGAATTTCAAACTTAATTTGCTTCAAAGATACATAACCTGACATCCTCCTTAAACTATACAATAACAATCTCTGTGAACATTAAGCCCATCCTTCCCCTCTCCAACCCTCTTCTTGTTTCTAACCTGTCACTTGAAGGAAGAAATAGCAAGACATCATAATTTTGTTCTGCTTTAATACAAGGTATTCAGAGAGTGGGGAGAGGGTGGCCAAAGGATCTGAATGCAACTGATGTTGTTGTGGGTTATTCCAAGCACTCACTTTGATACTTAAAATGCTCTCCCAAAGATCCCAAGGGGAGGTTTTATATTTCCAGCTTGCTAGATTAGGTATGGAATTATGCAGTAACAGAAAGCAGACATTAGGTATAGACAGAACATTTCAAAACAATGTCATTTACAAATACCTGGTTCATACAATCACATACTCCACCAAACATATTTATATTTTTACTTTACAAAACTGCTCTTCCTCTTAATAAAAGTATTTCCTTCTTATTTTACCTGTCTGCTAAGATGTAGGAATGAGAGGTCCTCCAGATCAGAGGACGGAACTTCATGACAGAGATGAAACGTCCCAGGTTGTGGATTTCTCTCCTCAAATATTCACCGTGCATCATACCGGACAGATAGAACAATTTGGCACCCTGAGAAGTCAACAATCAGTCAAAGATAATAACATTTATATAGTGCTTAATACAGCGTTTCAAAGCCCTTTACAAAGTAGGAAAGAGACAAAGGTAACCAAGGGAAAAATAGAACTACTAATCAAATAGAAATGTTTTAAGTTTTCGCTTGAAAATACAGAGGGAGGGAGAGTCACAAACATGAATTGGGAGTTTGTTCCAAAGAGAAGGCGCAGCAACAAAAAAGGCACGATCACCATGACGAGTGCGGGTACATGGACCAGGAGCTTATTCTTTACTTTTCACAGAAATCAAATTCTCACCTGGTAGACCTCTTTCCAGAACCTGTGTTTCAATCTCTTCTTTGTCTTATTGAGGGCCTTGTTGTTCCTCATTCCGTCCAAATGTGTCAGGACACCCATTATCTTAGGGAAGCCATGGGCTTGTGCGATATTCAGAAATTCAAAAGTCTCCATCTCAAAGCCAAAACTAGCATCCACCATCAATAAAACCTGTAGCAGAAGTAAAAAGTGGTACAAATAAATCTTTCTTTTAAGTGACATTGTTTAACAATACATAAAGTGGCAACACTGCTTCTTATTTCCCCCATCGTATCAAGTCCATTTCTTCATCAGATCCTAAGCAAGTTATGAAAAATGACTAAGGTAGCTTTGAACAACTAAAGCAGCAAACTTTGAAACCTATATTCAATATTCGGCATGAAGATGAATATTCCATGAATAAATAAAAATAATCATAACTAACTTGCCATGCATCTTGATGTTTGAAGGAATATAAATTTTCTTCTTCCAACTTGGATCCTCCTCCTCCTCAACTGGGTAGACCTACCCCCTTCCACCCACCAAACCCTTTACTCGCTCTGCACACCAATAACGATATGATTGGGTAACGGTATTAATTTTAGTAACAACAGACACTAACCCAAAGATTATAAAGAAAAACAAAGATTACAAGAAAAACAAAGATTACAAAGAAAAGTAAAGATTTCTGGTACTGGGTTACCACTAACTCTACTGTTGCCAGATGCAATCATGAAACACCCAAATTTTAGACATTTGCACCTTTGGGATGCAAGATGCCTCAACTAGAAGTGAAGAGACTATTGACAGCAGTTTATATTAATGGTTAACTTTGGTGATGCTAATATTTCTTGAAACGTTTCACATAGGAATTCAGGAAATTAATGGCCCGGGGAAAAAAAGAAATGATACCAGGAGACAATTTATCTGGTGTCACATTGCAAAATGATCAAGTTGCTGCTATACAAGTGTACAGACGTATAGCAGTCTTCTACAAAGGAAGTATGGTCTTCAACGGGAGAAAAAAAAAAATTAGAGCCTACGAAGATGCTACACAAAATTGAGGACTAAATTATTTCCCCAGACACATTGCAAGCAAAACTTACCAAATCTGCTACTTTGGCCACGTCTATCATACTACTCATGTCATTATTGCACTCAATCACAGTCAAACGCCTCTTCTTTCCTGTGGAAAAATAGGGTTAAAAAAAAAAACATCCATTTTGGTGCCTCACAAGTGTTTTATCATAAAACGCCCATATGACTCCTTTTTGACCTTATTACTATGCGATTAAATGCAAACCGATTGGTCATTTTCATCATGTGACCAATGCCTACATCTTGATTGGCTTTCTTCACCTAGTGTTGAGAAGTCATTGAGCCTTGCTGACACGTCTGAAAGGCAAAGAATCTCCGAGCTTCTCACCTGAAAGCTTAGTATTAGTTTTCAACAATTTGGACTCACTGATTGATTAAGCAAAGCAACTTTATGTTTTAGCTGCTGGAGAGGTTCCTTTTTGTGAATCTTTTCCTTTAATCTCTTCTTGTAGTACTACAAGGCGTAAACATTGCCTTACTAAGAAGGGACACCTAGCCATTCAAAGTATCTCTGTCACCTCCATGACCTTTTACAAGTAGTGGAATGTCTTTCTTCGAAATATAAGAGAGTATCATTACCAACCCGAATGATTACGTAACTGCCAAACACTGAAATATATTTCAATGAAACTTATACCTCACTTTGTCTCTTCCCTAAAACTTGGAATCTGTGTAAACATAGAAATATGACTAGTTAGTAAAACGCAAAAACACATATTTTATTACTTACTCCTATTCAGGTGAAAGTTTAAGAAACTAACTCCCGTGATAAGGTTTCACAAAAAGTTTAGAAACGGATTTATTTAAAGGTTCAAACCTGATACTAGGGTGACTGGTCCGTTAATAGCTGTCAGGTTCTGCTGGGTGAAATTCTTCACCAGGCACTTCACTAGGGTCGTTTTACCGACCTTCGGCGGCCCGACTACAGCTACTACGATGGGTGGAGGTTCTAGGGGTGTCCTGTCTACCACTGGGATATGATGTTTTTTCTCCTTGATATCAGCAGTTCTGCAAGAAGCAAAAACAGTGACATTGTAGTGGAATAACACAAATATATTCAAAGTAGTTTACACAACAATACTATTTAGTTTGCTTATGATCAGGGTTTCAATTTAGGATTTAAAACAAAGATCACAAGAATAGACATGCCAACTCTCCAGATGTAACAACTATGAGTTCCCAGCTGTTACGGCAATCTCACATTCTCTCCATTTTACTGTAACTACTGACAAAAAAATTATTCTCAACAGTGATCTTGATAATCTTCATTTCCTACCTGCATTAGGTACGTGGAGAAAATTCAATTAATTTTTCGGAAACAATTATTTAACATACGCTAGATTAGTGCAGAACACTGCAGATGTGACCTATAAACACCCCTAAATATGCTCCTATGCTAATTGTTAAATCTCTGTTTTGTTTCAGCTGGACTTTGTCCAATTCTTCCAATTTCTCCCCAAATTACGGGGGTTTGAGAAAATTTTTAAATCCACCAATATTTTTTGAAAGTATAGTGGGCAGGCTTAATATATAATAAAATCTATGCTGACTCCTTCTCAATATCTGGGACTAAATTTTCCAGCTTAGAATTTAGGGGGAATTTGGGTTGCTCCCCATACTTTGCAGGATTTTGATCTACAACTCCCTACTTCCTATGGTAGAGCCATTCCTGTGAGATGCTTTCCCAATTTCTCTCCCTAAATTCCCCAATTTTGAATGTTATTTTGACCTTAAGACAAAGACCATTTTTCTTGCTGGTTTTCCTACTTTACCAGTACGGACTTATCCTTCAATGTTGATTCCTTGTTGACTGTGTTGGGTTTGTATTGTATTAATGCAAGCACATTGTTACTATCTGTGAAATCTTCTAAGTCGAACTGCACCACCTGCAGCGTAAAACTTGTGGCCATGATCGAATGCAACATATAAATCCATTCAATGGCACAAGTTTGTTTAAGACGGGTAATACTGCAAAGTGTGCATCTAGTCCACAAAATTATGAAAAATATTAACAAAGTATGGAGTTCCAAGATCACAAAAATATAGTGAACTACCAACCAGGTTGTTTTTTTCATGTTTTGAAAGTACTGAGAGAAAGAAATAACTGCGAAATTCTATTCACATACATATAGATTTTGGTAAATGAATGTCCCATCATACAAATGTGGTCGACAGCAAATGAATTATACCATAAGGCCATTCATATGATGATTTTATGTATTAAACGTGATCACAAGCTGAAAATGTGATTAAAAGAATGCATTCCCCACTAGTAAACTTGCAAAAACACACAGGGGTTCGACTTGAGCAATGTACCAGGGAATCTTATTTAGCAAAAATGTTACACAAACTGGTAAAGAACTACACATATGAAAAATGATGTTCAATACACACTGAACAGTGGTATTTTTGCAGTACTTTATAAGGACCGATATTCATAACGTTCCAACCTGCTATGTGAACAGTTAATTATGCCAGGGCGGCTGCACTATGGCAAATGACCACTATGACAAATGGTACTTTACACTATGACACACTATGACAATATGACAAATGGTATGACAATTGGTACCTTCTATGACTATGACAAATGGTACACTATGACAAATGGTACCTATGACACTATGACAAATGGTACCTTCTAACAGCCCTGGCTGTCTTGGTATAAGGACCAACATTCATAACGTTCCAACTTGCTACGTGAACACTTAATTATGCCAGGGCGGCTGCATAACTACTACACTATGAAAAATGGTACCTTCTAACAGCCCTGGCTGTCTTGGTATAAGGACCAACATTCATAACGTTCCAACCTGCTACGTGAACACTTAATTATGCCAGGGCGGCTGTATGACTACACTATGACAAATGGTACACTATGACAAATGGTACCTATGACACTATGACAAATGGTACCTTCTAACAGCCCTGGCTGTCTTGGTCACAGATTGTAAGGCAAACGCTTTAGGATTCCTCTGTCTTGCAGTCTGTAGTTCTTCCTCTTTAGTTTTGTCCTTCTTTCTCTTAGCTTGTGGACCGGCATGTTTTGGCCTGTGAGGCTTGTGGCTACCTTGTCCTGCATCCATACTGACGTTGGGATAGACACTAGTCTCCTGCCGAAAAAAAAAAAAATTACATTTTTGGTAAATTTAGACGATTTACCTTCCAGGATGTTAGTGGTTATCCTATGGATCTTTTCATTTAAATAATGAAAATGAAGAAACAAAGACTTGTTGTGATGTTGTCCTCTGTAAAATTCACTCAGTCATAGCTCAGGGTACTGTAGCACTAGGTAATAAATTGGTATTAAAATAGTCCATAGTCACTTTATGTGAAAAGAACACAAACCCAAGTATCATCTTTAACCTTATATGATAGACCTCTGTGATTGACATCTCCCCCTAAACAACTAAGAAAAAATGTTGGGAAGAAGTCTCTCATTTGCCTGGTTGGATTATTCCATTTCCATGTTACAAAAACAAATTGCTTATCCTTTGACAAAGCACCTGACTACTGTATTTGTACATTGACATTCTTTCCAAAAATTAATGCAAAATATTAAAAAGGATGTGAAGTTTCATTCTCAAAATAATTGGAGAATAACAAACAACTTTGTTGCTTGCTGTAATTCTTGCTGTACCCCTTACTAAAAATAGAACAATCCAACTGGGGAAATGAGAGACTTGATCCAAATCGTTCTCCTATCATCCCAGATGACAGTGATATCTGGGGCTGCAATTTCATACATTTATGCATACCTGTGCAACTCTCCCAGTTTTACCAGGAGACTCCCTGTTTTTACCCGAATCTACCGTCCTCCCGGTTTCATATTCTATTCTCCCGGTTTTTCTATGTTCTACACTTGCGACATTTTTGACAATAGCCAACAATTAGTCCTATGCTTAGTAATTCCCCACAGTAACGCTGAACAGGAAAGGCTATTCAGTGTAGTTCGCAAGAACAAGACAGTCGGTCATGTCCCAAGCTTGATGGGACTCTATCTAGCATACTAGCCATGAAGTCACAGTACCCAGAGTCCACTGTTTCCTGTTTCAAATGGAAACCTACTACAGAAACCCTGAAGAAAGCAAAGCGAGCTGCTGCAAACTACAACAAGAAACACTGATTGGATGATTCTCTCACTGTATTGCATAAGTAGACTATACTTATTTAGGATTATTTAGGAGTGAAAATTACCAACCTCCCTATTTTCCCCTTGTTCTCCCTATTTTTTGGCCCTGAAAAATGTTATTCTCCCTATTTTGGGGTCAAACAGGTTGACAGGTCTGTAAATGGGTGATGACAGAGTGGTATTAGTATGGTGAAACCTTTTATGTTCCCTTTGGGTTTCATTTCATATTTTCAAGGTAAGCATACACAATATTGACACTGAAGCCAATGCCGACATTAGGTAATGCTAACAACTTCAATATCTTTTTATTCAACATTATTCAAGCCAAGCTCGATTACAGAAAAAAACATACAATTGTAATAAGTAAAGAATACTTATTTTATTATTTTATTTACTCTATACTGTTGCTAGCTTGTACTGTAGAGTCCGGGGGCTTGACAACGGACAGACTTGGAACACAGAAATAAGAAAATACATGTGCACACTCTGAGGGTCTGGGAGGCTCTGCCTTACTTCTTTATTCATTCTTCTTAACCAGACTGCTTGTCTAGCTATTTACATAACATAAATGCATTAGAACAATATACCATTGATAGGAGGAATGTAGCATGTACCACACTAACTATAGACCACTGGTCTAGCTTTAACATAACCTATGCATGAGAACAATATACAATTGATAAAAGGAATGAACTTAATACAGTACTATGTCCACCTGGTATACACATGTAAACTGACACACATACTGCTCATACATAAGACATGCCCAGTGCAGTCGCAAAAGTAATAAGCTATCCCTATGGTACTTGTCTTACAGTTATGGGTACCTGTAACTGTTATCAGTGTTTATGTTATTGGTCTTACTCTAAACAGTCTTACTGTATGTTCGAAGTTTGGCTAGTAGTAGTACAGCCTATCCTAGCCTAAGAGACGCTAGGACTAACTGTTAGTCTTACTGTTAGACTAGATGATTGTAGAACTAACGTGGGCATAGGCCTAGATCCCTAGCCTAACTAGTTATACAAGACTGACGATACGATTGAGTTGTGTATTCGCAAGTTCGCAACATAAAAAAAATAAGCTAAATGTAAAGCAGTAGTAGAATCATATGCCTTCATTTCTTATTCATATTACTCGTTTACAATAGATTATAAAAAAAAGTAACATAAACCTACAACAGATCCAGGTTGACACTATACAATAGTAACGTTAGTTGGCGACCTCGCGAGCCGTGCTTATTTCATGGAAGCAGCCATGTTTACCTGCTTGAAGGTAGCGGACATTAGTAGCGGACAATAAGAGCGGACAATAAGAGCAGACAATAAGGAAAAAAGCGAAGAGCGCCATCTATTATCTAGCGGACAATAAGCAACGGTGAAGGTGCGGTGGCACTCAATAATTGTTTGTAAATCAAATTAAAGGTACAGTTCCGCACCACTAATGACATGTTTAAAATTATTTATCTTTAGTTATAGAGATAGTTACATGGTGCGACAAACATCACGGAATAGAGCACTGTGTCCTCTATCACCCTATTCATGTTTGATATCGGTTACATAACTTCTATGTCCGCCAAAATTTCGATTGAAAAAAAATAAGAATATTTGTGGTTGCGTAAAATTCCACTACATCGTGTATACAAACTGCCGTTACGTACTAATGAAATGTTTTAAATGAATTATCTTTAGTTATAGAAATAGTTACATGGTGCGACACACATCACGGAATAGAGCAATTTGTCCTCTATCACCCTATTTATGTTTGATATCGCTTACATAACTTCTATCCTCGCCAAAATTTCGATTGAAAAAATAAGAATATTTGTGATAGCGTTGAACTCCACTAGATCGTGTACAAACTGCCGTTACGTACTAATGAAATGTTTTAAATTAATTATCTTTAGTTATAGAAATAGTTACATGGTGCGACACACATCACGAAATAGAGCAATTTGTCCTCTTTCACCCTGTTTCTGTTTTATATCGGTTACATAACTTCTATCTTCGCCAAAATTTCGATTGAAAAAAATTAGAATATTTGTGATAGCGTTGAACTCCACTAGATCATGTACAAACTGCCGTTACGTATAAACGAAATTTTATTGTGACAAAATATTCTTTTCCTCCATTTATTTCTCATAAAGAATGAAATGGAACATACCGTTAAAATACTTTAACAATATTATCATGCACAGTCAACATTGCGACATGAAGAAACAGAGCCAAAAACTTGAATGGACATATATATATATATATATATATATATATATATATATATATATATATATATATATATATATATATATATATATATATATATGTATATATATATATGTATATATATTTGCAGACAGTAACAACGTAAATTTAAAATAACAATAAACAAAGTACAAAGTGTGCTATAATGGTAGTGGAGGAACCAGAAGTTAGTTGAAACTTTTCGAGTTTGAACCCTTAACAAAAAAGAAGAACATTCCAAAAATCACATTATTACAGAGAGAGAGAGAGAATAAATAAGTTGATAAATCGCATGACCGTCTTAAACCAATTAAAGTTGTAATAGAAAGACTCAGTTTGAATACAGCAAGCCCTTCTTTAAGCCAGGGGATTGCAGTCAATTTAACCAAAGTATAAAGAAAATGGGAATTTATCAATCTGAAATCGGCGAATAAAGCTATCATACGCCATATACGCCATAGAATACATTTCTTTTAAATAGGTAGTTATTCATAACCAACGTATCATCTATGCGAATGAAGGAAATATTCCAAATGAATTGGTTATCAAACTTGGACTGTTAAAAGAAATGTCACACCAATCTCATGTAACTTGATTGATAAAAGCAGTGGCGTAGGACTACTAAAGAGCCCAAAGTTGGGGAAAAGAGACATTCCGAAGAGATTATTGAACTAGTTACTAAGCTTGCACGAGGATCCAATAACATCCGATACGATGTGTTTGTAAACAACTCTGACACCTATGATTGCTGAACACAGCTAAAAGTTGGGGAAAAGAGACAATCAATGTAGAAAGTGTGATTGTAGGCTATGAATGCATATATAAGAGATGATATGGTTTCTGAGCATTATAGATACATCTATATTTCTAAATGCATATTCAAATGTAAGAGAGAAAAGGCATATATACTTTTAACTAGCCTGGGAAGGGACTAAAACTGAATAATGCATGGTTTTCTATACTTATTCTACAACAGGTTAACATGACCAAAGACGACATGTTCTATCAAATTAATAATATGATCGATACCCTACTTGTCACCACCACACTGACCCACTCCATTTAAGCACGTAAAGTTCTAAAGTTCCAATAGACATATACAAACAATCATTTTCATAAGGATGTCGGTAGGCCTATTCATGATGACAAAGGCTCCCACCTATTACTTTGAACAGATATTCGCATAAAGTCACGAATGTGACTATTGTAAGACCTAATCCTCACATGTGAACCACCCTCCTTAACATTTGATTACAAACTCTAACAATGGAAAGCACGAAAATAACAATACTGAATGTTTCTAGACATATGGAAACTAACAAGAATATCTTACCTATGTAACGCAGCACTGTTACGTAATACGGATATCTGATGTACAAAGGTCCACGTTTCTAGCTGGTTGCTGCAGAGCCTCGTGAAATTAATTCAGAAGTAATTGATACAAGATCTTCATATCTGAGCATATAGCTTTTTTCTTCTTGTCTTGCACTTCTTGACCCCATTCGTCACACCGCGTGTCATCAGCGATTTATGTGGCGAGCAAAACTGGAAATGTGTCCCATGGGCCAAGGAACGTTACCGCATTTAGTCATTTAGATTAAGAGATGTGATCAATCACGTAAAAACCTGGCAAATTTCAAAATAAACGCGCTCAGTTTATAAAACGATATCTGTAAGTAAACCTTATGTAATTTATTATAAACGTATGGTAACTGATTGAGTTGAAACGGCAGATTGTACAGGATATAATGGAATTTAACAAAATTATAACATATTTTAATTTTTTCAATCGAAATTTTGGCGAGGATAGAAGTTATGTAACCGATAACAAACATGAAGAGGGTGATAGAGGACAAATTGCTCTATCCCGTGATGTGTGTCGCACCATGTAATTATTTCTATAACTAAAGATAATTAATTTTAAACATTTCGTTGGTACGTAACGGCAGTTTGTACACGATGTAGTGGAATTTAACGCAATCACAAATATTCTTATTTTTTTCAATCGAAATTTTGGCGGACATAGAAGTTATGTAAGCGATATCAAACATAAATAGGGTGATAGAGGACAAATTGCTATATTCCGTGATGTGTGTCGCACCATGTAATTATTTCTATAACTAAAGATAATTAATTTTAAACATTTCGTTGGTACGTAACGGCAGTTTGTACACAATGTAGTGGAATTTAACGCAATCACAAATATTCTTATTTTTTTCAATCGAAATTTTGGCGGACATAGAAGTTATGTAAGCGATATCAAACATAAATAGGGTGATGGAGGACAAATTGCTCTATTCCGTGATGTGTGTCGCACCATGTAACTATATCTATAACTAAAGATAATTAATTTTAAACATTTCGTTGGTACGTAACGGCAGTTTGCACACAATGTAGTGGAATTTAACGCAATCACAAATATTCTTTCTTTTTTTTTCAATCGAAATTTTGGCGGACATAGAAGTTATGTGGTTGAATTTTTAGCATAAAAAAGAAGTTATGTCACTGATATCAAACATTAATAGAGTGATAGAAGGGACTCTTCTCTGTCTCGTTATTGCATATTGCACTTCTGCTCTATTCATATAAGAAAGATTTTAAATTATAAACATATCATTATTGGGATGAATTGTCTTAAATTTGATTTACAAACAATTATTGAGTACCAGTGCACCTTCACCGTTGCTTATTGTCCGCTAGAAATTAGATGGCGCTCTCCGCTTTTCTCCTTATTGACTGCTCTTATTGTCCGCTACTAATGTCCGCTACCTTCAAGCAGGTGCCATGTTTTTACGATTCCTACTGGGGATTGAGGGGGTAATGCATATTTAGAGTTCTGGAACATTGAGTTCCCTGAATCAGCAAGTTCCTATGAAGATGGCATACTCCTATTAGAACAGGGTTGTCCAACCCCAAGGCAACAAAATGTGAGCACTGCGCGCGGAGCGCACTGATTTATTTCCTTCCTGATAAAACAGATGAATAAAGTCCAGCCGCCCCCCCCCCCACTCTCCTCCGCTGAGAGAGTGTCACACAAACTGACCTGTATGCAGTTTTTTGGACCCAGAAGGTTCGAATGATTGATTATATAGCTTCAAATTGTTATCAAGAAATCTGCTCACTAAATTTCACACCGTATAGAGCATCTCTGGCGGGCCGGACGCAACCCTGCGGCGGGCCGGACTGTGGCCCGCGGGCCGCAGGTTGGACAACCCTGTATTAGAGTCTATATCCATACGCTCGATTGTTCTCCTGTTTCAGGAAAAGGGCCAAAAAGCAGCACCCCTAACACGTAGCCTTGAGACATCATCTACACGTAAAACACACCCCTATGGCGACGGCATAGCTTCGACATGAGGGATAGATGACGTAATCACTGCAATTGCCTATAGCAGATCGGTAATAGCTATTTATTGACCGTGGAAATGGTTTCCTAGTGTATTTATTTACGAATCATTATACATATTTACAAATTATCCCCGAAATCAGCGTCTAATACATCCCTTATGGACGCAATCTACACGTGATAATGCTCACTCGAAAATGCTTGGGCTTGAAGGAACAAAAGTGCGACCAGACGAGGGTATATACCCCTAACACGTAGCCTTGAGACATCATCTACACGTAAAACACTCCCCACTGGCGACTGTATAACTTCGACACGAGGGATAGATGACGTAATCACTGCAATTGCCTATAGCAGATCGGTAATAGCTATTTATTGACCGTGGAAAAGGTTTCCCTAGTGTATTTATTGCTTTCTAGTCACTTCGCCCCACAACCATTTCGCCCAACTGCCATTTCGCCCAACCAGCCTGGTCATTTCGCCCAACCAGCCTGGTCATTTCGCTCAACCAGCCTGGTCATTTCGCCCAACCATCATAGTCATTTCGCCCAACCAGCATGGTCATTTCGCCCAACCGTGTTGGTCATTTCGCCCAACCATATTTTTACTAATATTCAGTCAGAATAATATTACTTTTTCTATTCCACTAGTTCAATTTGATTTATTTTGGGTTAGGTTACTTCGTAATAGGTAAATAAAAAAGTGAGGTCCGCTCGATATCGATAGGAGTCTGAGCAGTTATTTCGGGTATAATGGGAGGATTACACTACTTTAGGCCTTTACGCATACAATGGAAGTTATTTTATTATACAAACACAGGGGAATCGGTCTTCATAAAAACCTATCAAACCTAACCCCTAAATCACTGATCCATCCTACTGACTAACAATTCCCGAAAGTTTCCTTATTAAATTGAAAAAAATTGAATTACTATATTTAATCAATGTAACCACTTTATCAATGTAACCACATATGTAATCACATATGTAATCAATTTAACCACGACGTCAAGTTTCCTTAATACTCAGGTTCGTATCCAGTAACGTTAACAATTCCCGAACGTTTACTATATCAAACCTATCAAACCTAACCCCTAAAACACTGATCCATCCTCAAGATTCCTTAATATTCGGTTCGTATCCTGTAACGTTAAAAATTCCCGAACGTTTCCTTACTTAAGTTATACAAAGTAAAGACTTCAAGTTTCCTAAATATTCCTTAATATTCGAACGTTTACTATCAAACCTAACCCCTAACACACTGATCAATCCTCAAGTTTCCTTAATATTCGGTTCGTATCCTGTAATGTTAACAATTCCCGAACGCCTCCTTTTGAAATATCATATTTAATCAAGGTTGGGCGAAATGACCAGACTGGTTGGGCGAAATGACCAGGTCGGTTGGGCGAAATGACCAGGCTGGTTGGGCGAAATGACCAGGCTGGTTGGGCGAAATGACCAGGCTGGACGGGCGAAATGGTAAGGTTGGGCGAAATGGCAGTTGGGCGAAATGGTTGTTGGGCGAAGTGTCCTGCTTCCTATTTATTTACGTGTAGAAGTAAGTTGGCCTGACGTTTCGATCCTAGCAGGATCTTCTTCAGAGGCTAAATGACAAGTAACAGTAACAGAAGGGACAAAAACACGCACAGAAAACAGACAGGTTAATGAGCAAGGTGAACACAAAGAGATAGATGAAAGGGGATTATAAGTAGACAATGGATGGTGAGAAGAAAGCAACAGGGAAAGAGGAGAGGTAGGAGATAAACAGTGGAGGGACAAAGAGAGGATTAAAGGAACAGGGTAGGGAATAAGCTGGAGAGGGACAAAGACAGAAAGGTGTGGAGAAAAACGGAGTGGAAGAGAGCTGTATTTATTTACAAATCATTATACATATTTACAAATTATCCCCAAATCAACGTCTAATTCGTCCCTTATGTACGCAATATACACGTTATAATGCTCACTCGAGCCTGCTTGGGCTTGAAGGAACGTGTGTGTGGTGAGATATTGTCCCTTTTTGCGGATGTGTCACCGTATCGAAGACGAAGACGAAGAGGCGAGTGCATATACCCCTAACAGGTATCCTTGAGACATCATCAGCAGTGACAAAAGTGCTGAAACGGTCCATGAACTCGCCAATGTGACGCCCGAAGCTCCGATATTTATAATGGGGGACTTCAACCAGTGCCACCTTAACAACGTAATGCAAGCTTTTGAACAATATGTTGACATCCCAACAAGGAATGATGCCATTCTCGACATGTGTTATGGGAATATCCCTAAAGCGTACACAGCTAAGCCCTGCCATCAGCTCGGAAATTCTGATCACAGAAATGTCCAGCTGCTACCGGCATATAAGCAGAAGCTGAAAAGAAGTCGACCGGTTACTAAGCAACGGTACGCTTGAACGGAGACAGCAACAGATGAGCTGCGAGCCACCCTGGATACCACCGACTGGGATATTTTGTTCTCATCAGCTAATTCACTTGCGAGGCGACGGACATTGTCACTAACTATGTTAACTTCTGGGTCGATACAATCATCCCTCTTCAGACCTACAAGATCTATCTGAATCATTTTATAGGCCGTGGGTCACAAAGGAACTTGAAGATTTACTTAACGAAAAGAATGAAGCTCTGATGGAAGCTAAAAAACAAGGGTAAAAGAGTGAGTTACGCATTTTACACGTAACAAAGCTCACTGGAGCCTAATTGGGTTTGAAAGAACAAAATTACGACCAGACGAGGGCATATATCCCTAACTCGTAGCCTAGAGACATCATCTACACGTAAAACACTCCCTTATATGGCGACTGTATAGCTTCGACACGAGTGATCTACACGTAATAATGCTCACTCAAGCCTGCTTGGGCTTAACAAAAATGCGACCAGACGAGGGCATATACCCCTAACACGTAGCCTAGAGACATCATCTACACGTAAAACACTCCCTTATATGGCGACTGTATAGCTTCGACACGAGTGATCTACACGTAATAATGCTCACTCAAGCCTGCTTGGGCTTAACAAAAATGCGACCAGACGAGGGCATATACCCCTAACACGTAGCCTTGAGACATCATCTACACGTAAAACACTCCCCTATGGCGACTGTATAGCTTCGACACGTGGCTTGCATGTTGAAGAGCATGAATGGAAATTCATGTGGTGAGAAAATTGGGTCAATTGAGGCAATTTTAGGCCCCTTTAGGCCTCCCAGGAGCAGCGTAGGAAAATTGTTTACTATACTGAGTGAAGAGGTTTGTTTACAAGTGACGAAAACTTCCGGCTCGGATAGCAAAAAATCTGCGCGGTCATGGTACAGAAAATTGATGGTGCCATGAAAGGCCAACTTGTCAGCTATCCGGTGATGGGTAGCGTTTAGCTAGTGAAAACTTCTCTCTAGACTTAGAGACCACATTACTTTTGTGATTTAGTGTGTAAGTCAATGGGGCATTTAATGGGCGTATTCTACCTGATATGGAAGTTTGCAAGTGTCATGATAGGCCAACATTTATCGTAAATGTAATAATAAACCTTCTGTTGTCCTTCGTGATACACACCTGATGATGATCACACAGTCACAACCTTGACACAAGGGGACTGGGGTTGAGAACGGATCAGTCGGTTCTTTGTTTGGGGCCCAGGTTCTTGTGGCTAAGATCATGTGTAGAATTTGTGTCTACGGGAATCTGCCAATTTGCCTGTATGTAAAACGCGTACCCTCGCATTAATTGATTTTTAACCTGTTTCTCACGGATTATAGTAGGATGTTATCTTTTGTGCTTCATGATATCACGCGACGATGTAGAATGTATATTTAAATATGGCGTAAAGTTAGAAAAGAACGAATCACAAAATAGCATCCGTCTTTTAATGAGTGAAACATATCTTATGCCGGATAATTTGTTAAATCGAATGTTTGCTATTATAGAATTGGTAAAATTTATCCTACATGTAGTAATTATAACTTTCCCAAATAGTTGAAATAACCATCTTGATGGATGTATAACTTATATTAAACTAATTTTGTGATACAAAATACTGTAAGTTGATTGGTGACAAGTTTAACAGGATGACAGAACTGGCATGCAGTGGTGTAGCCAGTGGGGCGTGGGGGCGATAACCCCCCCCCCCCATGAAAGCTTGTCGCCCCCCAGTCGCCCTCCCACTTGGATTTTGGGTGTCGAAAAAAATTACATGTGCGAAAAAAATATATCATTGGTCTGAATGGTCTCGAATCTCCATGATGACCACTCATGAACGACTCTTCGACCGCGGACCGACAGTAGGCTATAGTTGCTGAAAAACCGGACGTGACATAGCGCATAGGCCGGGTTTTCACTTCTGGGACGTACCCTGATGCTCTTAAAACCGCTAAAAAAAAACAAATTTTCAAGAAAGGAGACAATACTATCGCTGAGAATCAGTCTATCACCCTAATAATGTTTCAGACACAATCTTTGATGTCAGTTTGACATATAGTTCGGTCATTCTGTATGTTACTTGGCTGAAAGCCCAGTCAATCTTTCCTTATTTTCCACGCGCAATTTGCAGATTTGTCGAAAAATGTCAACATATTTGTTGTTTAGTTGTAGATGGTGTTTCAAAGACGGTGCCCGTTCCCTAATATTGGGGAAATGAAATAGGGAGCATATTCCGTGGCAACGCATCCCATGTTACCTTGTTGTTGAGTGATACCGGAGTTTACCCCACAGTGAGAACACAGGGTACACGATGGTTACATAGTACGCTCCGACCAGAATTTACCCGATTACCAGATGCAGATCCACCTAGCATTATTTTGATGTCTTCATCACTTTAGCCACCACTCACATGGGACCTATTCTAAGTCTGACAATACATGCGCATGTGTGCTGGTCCTGAAGATATAATTCAAGTGGTTTGTCTTGCCATTCTTGTTTCAAATTTCATAGAAATATATTCTCGTAGACCTAGCAAAACATTTAACTGACACAGTCCCATTGGTCATTGGTGGTCATTGGTCATTGGTGGTTTAACAACATGCTGGCGTATAACGACTTTTGGCCAAATTTGCGCTAAACTCACTATACGAACTCGGATCTGGACTATGCCTAATTAGTTACTTATTTAAATTATTAATAATGGCGTATGAGGAAATGCATCATTTTGTGGTATGACTTCCAGGACGGCAAGTCGAGAAATTCACATGCAGTCGCAGCGGATAGCTTTCTCCGCCTATATATAGTATGTCCGGGGACATTCTGGGACATCGTTCCTAAAGACCTATATCTGAGGCCCTGGTGTCATTCCTTGACCGACTTAGTGCAATATAATGTGCCCATTTCGAAGTAAATTTATTCACAGATTGTTAGTTATCATGGGTTCCAACAATGGTATTTTATCCTGAAACATAGGGCAAAATGGGGCTGGGGTTTCCAGTTCGCCGCATCATTTGTCAACTTGCACTGGGTTCTAATGTTCATGTCAATTGGAATCACTAATAACAGAAATAATCCACCAAAAATTAAGGCCGCATGAACTTTATTGCAGATTTCCTGAGTGACGAATTTGTAATTTTCTCCCGAAATCACGCAACTTGATGGCTGCTATCCAGCCTGGCAAGTGCCATCTCCAGCGATCTGGCAGGTATTGAAATCTGAAATTTTCTTCGTACGCTGCGCGCCAACCATGGTTGCGATCCGCTTAGATAGTAACAAGACGCCCTCCCGGTCAAGCCCCCCCCCCCGTCAAGCCCCCCCCCCCCACTGAAAAAAATCCTGGCTAGGCCACTGCTGGCATGTCCTGGTTTCCTCTTGTACAAATCCTATATTGGTACACTCGGTACACTCGGTACACTCGGTACACTCGGTACACTCGGTACACTCGGTACACTCGGTACACTCGGTACACTCGGTACACTCGGTACACTCGGTACACTCGGTACAACTCGGTACACTCGGTACACTCGGCCGCAAGCTGACCGAAGTCAGTCTCTTAGATTAATTTTTAACGTCCACGATTATACCAGTTGAAAACTTCTATATATTATTGACGGGTCTTGAAAGTGACGAGTTTAGTGTGTAAGTCTATGGAACAAAATAATTGTGGTGCAAGACCTATAATTTGGGCCTATAATATTGACTGTTCTGAATACTCTACTAGAGGCACATTGTAAACGGCACGCCATAAAAATTACGTGCACTGGCAATAAACTGCTTTAGTCATAAATTACCTGCTGTTTCACATTTTTTTGTACATGCGATGTGATTTTGCTTGTCCAGTTTATGCGCATTGGCGTGAAAATTTCGATGGTACATGAATACCACATCAGGTTAACTATTACTAGTACCGCGCTGATTTGCGCGATAAACAACACGTTCAACTAAATCTATCAACTACGTTAGGCCTATAATAACAGAGAGAATTACGTTGGAAATCCAGCCGGAAAATAACAGATTGTACTTTGCACATAGACGAGTTGCCTACACAACATATATTAATGCTAGTATAGAAACCTCTCAGCCTTTGCTAAGTATGCAAATACATTTTTAAGATGTAAATAATCACAAAATTGATCTAAACTGGTATTTATTTTGGCCTAACAAGGCGAGGCTAGTGAAGCATAGCATTTCACATGCAGTTATATTGCACATTACCAACAACACGGGTATACTGCACAGATAGCAAGTAGGGACTAGGTTTATCTAGGCTTGTACTAACATCAGTACTATGGCGCTAGCGTAAGTGATACTGGTAGTGGTAGGCATAGAATCTCCGAAGCTAACAAAAATATCTGTACCAAGTTACATGCGGTGATTCATTGGCATTCAAAAGTATTTCTTTGATAATCTGAAAATGTTTCATTATTTCAGCTAGGCTAGAGTAAATAGTGAAAAGGTAGGGTTGACCTAAGGCTAACCTTAGCTAACCAACGAGGTACTGATCAAACCTAAGCATACACAATATTCTAACTTAATACTATAACCAATGTCCAAATGAGAATTTTGTGAAGCATAAGAAGACACAAGTGAGAACGTCTATCAAAAAGCAGCATTTCAATCAAACACTGATTGTGCTTATTTTTAAATTAGAGATGCCAAAATTTAAACAACTTGAACTTCCCAGCTTATGGAGCAAACTGCCTAGTAACTGACTTCTTGATTCAATACACCAGTGTGCAAACAAATGTTTTGAATTTGGAAAAACTTGAAAGGTATTTGTCACTTGAATATGTGGATTGGTGACTTCCTCCCAACAGATGTTTTTGTGAAGCAATTTGCCATCTATGCTTACTCTGTTTGCTAACTCCATGATGGTGTGTACTTGCATATTTAAACATCATTCAATTGCTAGGCAACTCTTCTTATTCATAGTCCATCAATTCCAAACCTTAGTTTTCATCCATAGAAATTTATAGTTAGGAGGATGATTGGTTGGTAGTATCGTACACTAAGAAATCCATTCACATTTTTTTATTTCCAAGTCTGTTTTCTGTTTTTCATGGCTTATATATTTATCCTTTTTGTTACCAGAAAATGGCTGAGCAAATAAACAAACCAGTCCCCCATGGCTTCTATGGGCCACCTGTACCATCTCATTTTATCAGCACTCAGCCGCAGGATTCCATGCAGCCTCTGGCTTTGATAAAGAGGATTCCGTCCTCCCCATCAACAGCTGCAGCTACTAGCCATCCTACTCTGATTCCTGTTTCTGCTTCAACCAGTCACCATGGGCACCACCTTCCACCATCCTCTCAGCAACCTCATCAAGGATTGCCCAAAGAAGTTCTCGACAGCATGTTGAATCCAACGGTCATCGTCACTACCAGAACTCCCATATTTATTAAATCTTCGCCGCATATTTCTGTCGTTCCTCGTCACACTGTTATGGCCCATACACAGAGTACCCAAAGCATCGTAGGAGGGAAAATCTCAGCAGCGGTGCGGCCGTCGTTAGTGTTGAACCCTCAACCGATGCCTCAAGCGTTGGTGAGAGTTCCTGTCACCAGTCCTCGCCTGCCACCGGCTAGATCTGGTCCACAGCATCGGCACATTTACCCCAGCCCTAGAATCCCTCTACAGAGGAGTCCTTCTCAGTCTCCACCTCACATGCAAAATCTGCGTTCTCCACCTCCTCATAGAAGTCCAAAACTGAAGTCTCCAGTCACACCACCCGTGGCGCATATGGTCAACAGAACCCCACCTATATCTATACGACCTCCTCTGCAGCATTCCCCCTTTCCCGCTCACTCGGGTAGGAAGTTTACAGGACCTAGGGTCAGGAGTCCTCCCTCCACCCAACAGGTACGCCCCATCATCGTCAACACGAGTAACAACCCCCTTATCCGGAGTGGCCCTGTTCTAACTATTCCTGGCACTCCTCAGCGGATACAGGCGACCTTGACAGGAATACCCATTCAGACTTCTCAAGTCAAGTTAACGTCACCAAATGGACCAATGGTTATCACACACACCAAGCAATCACCAAAGAGGGCTCCAGGCACTCAATTATCACCGTCGAATGCTCGTCCGGTCATCTTCGCACCCAGGCAGCTCTTGCCAGCCAACTTTGATGGCCACACATTGTCGTATCCCATGAGCAAACAGAAGGTCCTGGTGGCCGTGAACCCTCACGGTCTCAGTAAGAACACTGCTGTCAAAATTCAAGCGAAACCTTCCACCTCGATGGTGCATACAGGTCCAGTTAGAGGAAGCGTCGCACCGATGGTGGTCTCCAACCAACAACAAATTCTTGTCCCAATCCAAACTAGTCCCGTCAAGAAACCTTACACGGGTAAAAAACGGGGTCGAAAACCGGGCTCAAAGAACAAACCGAAACTGGGTCACAGCCTCAAAGTCAGGATTCGTCCAACGACTATAGTCCACGGCGTCACCCAGAAAGTGATGTCTTTGGAGGGTATGAAGAACGTTACAGTGCCCATGCCAACCTCAGTGGCATCCGTCTCTCAAGAGGCTCCCTCCAAAACAACAGATGAACAAGCCAAATCCCAAGATGAGGGACCATCTCCAATGAATCTGGCAGTCAAACAAACTGACAAGGAGAAACCCACTACGGAGATTCCTCGGGCCATCGTTAAGCCGCAGATTTTAACTCACGTCATCGATGGCTTCATCATCGAGGAATCGAAAGATCCATTTCCTGTAAGTATTTTTTCATAAATTTTTGAGTGTTCTTTTAAAATGGATGGTTTTATTTTTATAAAGGTTCAAAGCTCGGCCGCATTGCCCTTATTATTTTGCATGCCATCTTTGTCAAACGTTTTCACCTCAAACAAAGTTAACATTTGCACTAAGACATGGTAGTGCCGATAGTCGTAATCGATTTAATCGCCAGTAGTCGCGATTACACTATGGAAGTTTTGATTAATAGCGCTCAAAACCTAAGTTGCGAGCACTCGACTACAATGTAGCACTGCACATACTCTGCTTTGAAAAATAGCCTAACCTATCGAAAACAACACTAAAGCAGTTTGTCATCAAATATCGCAAAAGTACAGGTTCTCATAATGCTACACTAGCATTGTGTTGTGTTAAAATTCAGCAAGCACCTGCTCCGGTTAGATTCATGTGTTTGCTTGTCAGTAATAAGCTTGTTCTGCAGGGCAACATTCAGTCCTAGCAATGTTTGATCATTGCGCATAATCGCAAATTCGTAAGTTATTAATCTTTTACGATTTCCAAATTATTTGTCATTTCGTCAAAAATGTTTACAATGACTTCACTTCTGCCTGGTTCACATTTATCAGATGTCTGATCTTGTGTGTTGATTGCATTGTAGTTTAATTTCAGTGTGCAAAATATGTCCTGCTATGGCGCTAGGCTAGAGCCTAGCCTAGAACGTTGAACGTCCTTCCACAGAAAACTCTTGCAAACTAGTCACACCGCTACAAGGTGTTTCATCTATTCATTGTTCGCACGTTTGCTTTTATTAGTGCTAGTAGTTGAAGTAGCCTCGTAGGTTCATTTGAAAGTTTTGATTTAATTTAAAAGATTTTAGGAAACAGAGATTGAAAGTTGTTCACAGTTTTTGTTCTTGTTTTTACGTGATTTATACACCCCATGTTAAGACACAAACAAATTAGACAGTGCCCCATGGAGACAGATTTGTTTTGACTGCATTTCTACAATGTAAAGAATGACAGTGATGACGTCATAACCATAATCGCAGTAATCCCGAGAATAGCTATGTGATTAATCGACTACTAAAGAAAGAGTCGACTATCAGCTCTATGACATGGTAAGAACAGAGATAAGTAGGGTAGCAATTGCGCTGTTCTCAAACGAGAAGATTAGCAGAAGGAAGGTATTTCTGTATTCACATTCTCTGAGAGACTAGCGGTTTAATCCAGAATTTAGCCTCTGGTGAAGACTTGTTGTCAAGAGTTAATTTGATTTCAAAGCATCTTTTTCCTTTTCTTGTTTCGTGTTTTTTCAATATCAATAAAAAATCAATCATGGAATGATCACGGTAACTATGTACCCTTCAAGCTGTCAATATTTTGTCACCCAAATTTGCATTTATTAATCACATGTAAAATGCAGATCAACATTTGTCACAATTTCTTTGGCTATATAACAAATTCTTTTATTTGATGTTTAAAACTTGATACTTGCACCGTCTCATGATGTTATTGTATGATAAATAATATTAAAGAAAATAACCGCCATCTTTAATACCACCCCAGGGAATTATCCCCTTGGTGTGATCATTCTCATGGACTAAAAGTAGTACATTTTGCAGTACTGTTAAAAACAATTTTTATTTTCACAGATGCCTGAAAATTCATCCCTCCCGTTGGCTGTTAATGCAGATGGCTCCAGAACAGAGGATGAACCGCACAGACTTAAGAGAGGAGGTAGGGTTTTTTTGGTATAAATTTGGT
This sequence comes from Apostichopus japonicus, assembly GCF_037975245.1. Lineage (NCBI taxonomy): Eukaryota > Metazoa > Echinodermata > Holothuroidea > Aspidochirotida > Stichopodidae > Apostichopus > Apostichopus japonicus. The sequence continues at coordinate 24,384,121 of NC_092571.1, forward strand.
AGCCGACTTTTCGTAGACTTGCCGGTTTGAACCGTTTTAAACTGTGAGAGATTCTGTGAGGGTGTTTGTAGCCGAGTACATGTAACGTTGCGTAGTTCCAAGTGGCACGATCAGTTTATTTTCCAGCTCTGAATGCATATATATTTTAAATGACTGCAGTACGACGAAGGTAATCTTTATCCCTGCATGAATCATTTCAAGATTTAAGTCAAAACATGCTTGAATATATTATCAAAGCCCACATCAAACTTAGGTCTTTTGGCAAATCAAAATGAAAACCACATCTCCCAAGATGTGGGATCAGATCCAGGAGATGTACTGTACCTTCATCCGTGTTCAACCTCGCGTAAGATTTCAAAAGTAATGTTCCATATGTGTATGTCACTGCAGCACTCCATCTGTGGTCCAACTATGACCTCAGAGTGCACCACCATTTGACCTCTCAAAGTTTTTTTTGTTGTTGCTGGGGGGAGGATGGTCGCTATATGGGGAAGTGGGCTCTAACTAAACCTAGGACCAAACACCCCCCCCTCCCCCCTTTATAAAAATCCTGGATCTTAGTCTTACAATGTCACTCATTCCCACCTAGTTCCATTTTAGCCCCCCAAAACAGAAAATGTTGTCATTCACGATCAAGGATAACTGGCTTTGCAATGTCACTTCTCAGCTCAAGACAGTTGGGAGACCTCTCCAGGACACCTACGGTGCGAATTTTGTGGTAAACTGGACATTCCACGGAAATTTAAGAGGTCAAAGAGGTTTTGTTCGATGGCCTGCGCCAAACGATACAACGTCGGATGCACCAAGAGGCTGGGCTTGTTCTCACCCAAAGAGGAGAAGCCAGAAAGGGTCAAGCATAAGATGAAAGTCCAAGGACCAAAGGCCAAGGCACTGAAGGGTGCCAGAGGAAAGTTTGGACGACTGGAATTTAACGTTACTCAACCTTGGGTAGGTAACTTCTTTGTTTGAATTGCTCGAATGCACACTCCTTTTGTACTTCAAGTCTCCAAAAATGAATGAACCCAAAGACAGAAAGCACATTGTTCTTTGGGGGAGAAAAAGGCAGAACACTAAAAATCATAAATCAAAGAGGTATAATAATCACAGGTTTGCCTTTGAGAATTGATTACTTATGAAATATGGGGGTTTTGTTGGCAAGAACTTTCCATTCCTTCAATGATAAATTGGTTTCAGCATACGCTTCCCTTCTGGCTTTGAGTCTGAATTTTGTTATCAGCATCCATGGTCATTTGAAAAGAAAATGCTTTAAGACTTGACGTAACAAGGGATTTGCCAACAGAATAATGGTCAAAAAAATGACCAAAGTTTTGGTACAATGCCCCAAGCTAGCTACACATCCTTAAGGAGAGAGAAAGAGAGAGTTTTCCTCAGAAATTGGAGAAAGAATTCCTAGTGTCTCATTTTCTGAAAAAGAAATGGCGTAGTTGTCAACTTTCGAGAATGAACTCAAGACGTTCTTATTCATGACTGCGTATCCGTTTGTTTAATAACTGTTGTGTCCATTTTGGGTACTTTGCTCCTGCAGCGCTTCTGAGCAGTTTTTTTTAACTGGATAAAAGCGCTTTACAAATTCTTATATTATTATTATTATTATTATTAATATGGTTGTCAGGAGGCACTGCCTGATGTCACTGTTGCAAACCATTTTTTCACCTTTTTTTAAGGAAATTTGAGAGTTTATTATTATTATTTGTTTTTTTGGAAGCATCATACATAGAAGTCTTTCCTCACTAACATTCACTCAGTGACAATTTCTGGCATCAGGGTGTCCTGGTTTGTTTAATTGCAATTGACTCCTGTACAGAAGGATTGTGAAAAACATTGTTGACTGCACAACAAAATTCTGCTTTCATTATTAGTATGATAATATGGTACAAGTGGAGTGGCTATGTCATCCTGCTGTTATTAATCAATGATAATACGTCCAGTAACTTTCCATATCACTTTCCGTAACTTTACGTATATAATTTGTAATGACTTTATCGTGCTGCCCTGATAGACTCCGTTGTTGCCGCGGTCAACATCAATTTTGCGTACCGAGGCACTTTCATGTACTATTTTCACCCATTTATTGGAAATTATACTGAAAACTAAGGGGATATATATTACCTTTCTTTGGGTAATTTGACTTGTAAGACCTCAATCGTGCAAATTCTCGATTACGTCATTTAGTAGAACCCCATAGTCGAAAAGGCAAAGCTAGACTGCAGAGTCAAATCAAAGAGATTTATCATTAATATCCATTGTCCTTTAAAAACGAACATTTGTGCCCTTACCCTGTTGTAGCATTGCAAAAACCACTGTAATACCATCCTACAGTGTTTTCTCTGTACCAAATTCTTTTTCTTACATTTCCCTTAAAACAAGGAAACAAGGAAATGTTTGTACTAAATGCTTGTTTTAGTTAAATGCCTTTAGTTTTTAAATAACTGATATAATGTATCATGGCTGCTCTTTGGAAGATATTTTTCTGATCTTGACACAATTGTACAGTTTAGTGAAGCTCAAACAGACAGGGAAATGATTTTATATATACATGTATAGAAAAGATCATACAATACAGTACATATTGATTGCGTCAAAATGGGATGGAAAAAAAGAAATATGATGGCATCAGGAATTATGGAAAGTTAAAAATATAAAGTTAAATTGCATATGGTCAATGGCATTGGGAAATAATTTATCTGTATTTTGTCACTCTCAAATCTGAGGACAATGTAGATAATTCTTGCCAAAATGATAATTAATTAAGGTCAGTGATGATTAAGGAATAACAAAACAATTTGCATCAGAAATGATATTCAACCAGGGCTCTATTCCTGAAATGATTGTGTTGTGTTTGTAATCAGCAAATGAAAGAAGTTTAAGTTGCTGTGTTACACTTTTTAACACAATTAATTTTGGTGGGTTGCCAATTTACTGTACACTGACATGACATCTTCTCATTACGAAAGGGGCGAAATTTTTGACTCGATGCTTTTATAAGATGTGCTAGATAAATACCCTTATCCGGTCAGTAAAGTCAAACTTGTGATATATGTTGACTTACTGTACAATCAACAAGTCTATGCCAACACTGACATGACATCCTAAGATGTCAAAAGGTTGTTTGATTATAACCAGATTTTATGTTACAGCTGTACACTATAACTTGACAACCGCATCAAAAACACAGGACTTGTAAAGTTACTCTAACATGAAATCTTGACAAAAAGTTTGTCAGATTTGTCACGGTGTTGTGTATGCTTACACCGTAACTGGTCTGTTTATCCAGGACACATTACAAGTGGCTATTCTAGTCAATAAATAGACATATATATAGAGGGCGTTGTGGTTAAGGCAGTGGACTTGTGATCTAAAGGATTACAGGTTCGAGCCCTGGCCAGATCACTGCGTTGTTTCCTTGGGCAAGGCACTTTATCTCCATTGCCTCTCTTCACCCAGGTGTATAAATGGGGACTTGCAAGGTAACTTGTAAATATAGTTGCATGCGCAGGTTTGTGGCTGCACCCTATGGGAAGTCCCCCAGGGGACATGTGGCCGTGGTGCACTGTGGTGCCCCAGGAGAGATTGTTTGAATTGTGCACACTTTGGTGTGTAGGTGTGACAAGTTACCAATGACCAGGGTTAAGTACAGCGCGGCGAGACTTTATTGTAAGTTGCGCTATAAGAACTGAGAATTATTATTATATAGCAATTTGAATTTTTGATTACCAAAGTTCTTTTCCGTGAAGGATCAAAGGTGATGAGCAGCTTGATATGTAATTTTTAGGTGTTTTGTTCTTGCAGTACGTACATTGCATACTGCACAGCATATTGCTATAGAACTGATTCAACAAACTTAATTAAAAAACTTAATTAGAGTATGACATGCATCAAATGAACTGTTTGTGATGGAGGTGAAAGGTCGTCATACAGTAAGAATGCAACCAGGGAACAAAACAAGAAGCATAAATTGTGAACACCATATTTAAGGTTGGATAAATAATCATAGCATCTAATAAATAATAATAATTAACAGTTCTTATATAGTGCAACTTACAATAAAGTCTCGCCGCACTGTACTTAACCCTGGTCATTGGTAACTTGTCACACTTACACACCAAAGTGTGCACAATTCAAACAATCTCTCCTGGGGCACCACAGCCACTTGTCCCCTGGGGGACTTCCCATAGGGTAAAGCCACAAACCTGCGCATGCAACTATATTTACAAGTCACCTTGCAGGTCCCAATTTATACACCTGGGTGAAGAGAGGCAATGGAGATAAAGTGCCTTGCCCAAGGACACAACACAATTATTTAGCCAGGGCTCGAACCTGTAATCCTTAGATCACAAGTCCACTGCCTTAACCACTTGACCACAACATCTAGCATCTAGCCTGTCCATAATGAGCTGTTAAGTTGCTGTTCCTTTTGGTGCCAGGACTTAAAGGTTAGTTCAGCCCGAGGTCAAACTATGAAATAAGCTAAAATCTCGGCAACCGAAAGTCGGATCAAATTGGTATTTTGCATCCAGGGGTGTTGTTTTAGCGATATGATGACAGACTGCACTGTCGTTAGTAAGTCCGGTTAATGAAACAATTAGACATGCAGCTAAATTCTAATTATAGCTCTAGTTAAAACACTAGGTATGGTCAATCACCCCTACCTTTAGCTACTAGTCTACAAACTGTTACAGAACCAGGTAAGAAAGAAAAAGTGAAAGCGTGCAAGGAATTTCAAAATGGGTAATTTTTTTTTACGTTTCAAACAAATTTTCATTCAAATGTTTACAGATCTGTGTTATGATTCCCACAGGAAAAGGGAAAGAGCATCTAAAGTTCAATATCAAATTGCTATTTTTTTTTTGTTCAGTGACTCATATTACTTCCTGTAAAATCTGTTTCCGTGACACAATGTGAAAACGTGTGTGATGTGGAGTGTAGAGCCATGCGTGTGACATTTTCCATTACTATGCAAAAGAGGCACCATTTGCACAAAACTAGTAACAGGGCTGCTTTCTGTATATATCTTACTATGCAAAAGAGGCCACAATTGCACAGAACTAGTTACAGGGCTACATTCTGTATATATTACTATGCAAAAGAGGCCACATTTGCACAAAACTAGTGACAGGGCTACTTTCTGTATATATTACTATTCAAAAGAGGCCACATTTGCACAAAACTAGTAACAAGGCTGCTTTCTGTATATCTTACTATGCAAAAGAGGCCACATTTGCAAAAAACTAGTTACAGGGCTGCTTTCTGTATATATCTTACTATGCAAAGAGGCACCATTTGCACAAAACTAGTGACAGGACTGCATTCTGTATATATCTTACTATGCAAAAGAGGCACCATTTGCACAGAACTAGTGACAGGGCTGCTTTCTGTATATATCTTACTATGCAAAGAGGCACTATTTGCACAAAACAAGTTAACAGGACTGCTTTCTGTATATCTCACTGTGAGGTCACATGTGAATAAAGTGGCGTCAGTCCAGAGAATAATTTATCCAGTACCACATCACAAATATTCTGTACAAAATGGTGGTCAAGTTGCTATATATATACAAGTGTAATGATGTATAAATTTTCTACAAAGGAACTATAGTATTCAATGAGAGCGAAAAGTTCAGAGTCTTTGAAAGTGGTACACAAAAGTTGGAATGGTTAATTATTCCCTGGCCCCAGTTTGTGGCTGCACCCTATGGGAAGTCCCCAAAGACATACGTAGATTTTATGGTCTTTAGTGTGACTGTTTGGATGGTGTACTCTCCGGTGTGGGTTTGACAAGTTACCAATGACCAGGGCTTAAAGGGTGTGAAGATTCGCGCAAAAAAAAACTCCTAATGCCGGTAATCTGTCCTAGTTTCAAATGGGGTGTAACAGAAGTGTTAGACACCACCATCAATCCCAGAAAATGCACACACAGCTTGCTACCGTCGGTAATTAGACAATAGTGTACAGTCAGTACAGACAGCTGCGGTCAATACCCACAGCACAGTATACAAACGATACAGCGGTGGACATCTCAGGTCCAGCTAAAGATAACAAGGTATCACGTTTTTTTACTGTCTTCATTTTGTAGCGACACAAACAAAACGTCACTTGCAAGCAACAGAAAGTTACTTTTTCAGATGGCCACACGCGGTTTGGGGCGAGTCTTCAATGTCTTTAACTGACATAGTAAAATCAAGTGAGATAGCCTTGGCTTTGATACAAGAATTTAAACCTTCAGCTTTTGTAACCAAAACTTTCTTTGATTGAGAGCTCTTATATGCAATATGCTGACATCTTTTTACTACATCTTGTGTAGAAGAATGAACCCCTATTTTGAACCTCTAACAAAAATCCATAGGTTTGATAGTAGTATTATGTATGTTTTGGAACTTATTGAATTTGTTATTCATTTATTAATTTTTTAATTATTGTTTTTTTTTTTTGTTTTTTTTTTAGGGCTGCTACCTCTTTTGTGTAATAGAATTGGTCAGTGATTTGTAAGATCATATTTAGAAATTTGGTAAAAACAAAAACAATTTTGGAATGTTGCCCTCTATTCTGGATTAAAGAATTTTTCTTTGTTTTGAACAAAGCCAATATATGTTGATAATGTATTGGTACACACACATTTAAAGGCATTGAAGACTCACCCCAAACCGCGTGCTGCCATCTGAAAAAGTTAACTTTCTGTTGCTTGCAAGTGACGTTTTGTTCATGTCGCTACAAAATGCAGATAGTAATGAAACGTGATACCTTGTTATCTTTAGCTGGACCTGAGATGTCCATCGCTGTATCGTTTACACACTGTGCTGTGGGTATTGACCGCAGAGCACTGACTGTACACTAGTGTCTAATTACCAACGGTAGCAAGCTGTGTGTGTATTTTCTGGGATCGATGGTGGTGTCTAACACTTCTGTTACACCTCATTCGAAACTAGGTCAGATTACCGGCATTAGACGTTGCTTTTTGCGCAAGTCTTCACACCATACATATTATAAAGAAAATCTGTGTGTACTCCAAAAGTAAATATTATGAGACAAAATCAGAGAAATAAGATATGTAAACTGAACACATAAATATATATAATATACACAATGAAAGTATGATGTAAGCATGATTTTTTTGTACTTTTCATTGCACTGCCAAGTAAATTCCAATATATTTTCTAAAACAGTATGTACTCCTTATTTGTCAATTGTGAGTCATATCTGATTCCTCTGCTTTTGTCTAATAATATTTTCTGTTGGAGTACACCGTGGATTTTCTTTATGATATATATGCATTGGCTTTGTTCAAAACAAAGAGAAATTCTCTTCTTTTGTGTGAAACAAGGAAGTTTTCTTGTGTATTTACTGAGTATCCTGCTTAGTGAAACTAAAATTTTAAACCACTTTAGCAACGACCAGGAAAGAAGAGAAAAAAAAAAAACCAATTGGTAGGGAACAATAACGAAAGACACGAGAGGCAACTCTAGTCCAAAAGGTGTCAGTTATTAATATTAAACCATTATGACTCTGTAAACTTGTTGAAGATTCCAAAGTATTTGATTGGGCCAAGTTTCCTCGTATCAGCCAACATTCTCTTCCTGTGAAGTGTGTACTTAAAATGCTGAAGCATCGGTAGTATCTTTGTTCAGTGCCTTTGTTGTCATTCGAGACTCTTAATACTTTCAGTTTCAATCTCAATTCTGATGCAAACAGATTGGTGGATTTGTATAAATGGTGGGGGGGGGGGGGGGAAGCACCGGACGAAATACGGAGAAAAGAAAAACTGGAAATATCACTTCCTGTTTGGTATCTTTTGTTTAATATTAATAGCTGCTTCCTGCATTCAATTTGAGAAAAAATTTGATGTATAAATATCCACCACTGATGGAACAAGGATATTCAGTTAATCTCCAAAAGCATAATCCACTGGTTTCCGTCTACCAAAAAATCACGGACGGACGGAATCATGAAACGTAGGTGTGAATGTCAACAGTTTTCAAATGAGACATTACTAAATTGTTACTCTAAAAACTGGTGGGACAAAAATATTTTGCAAATATTCATTATTTGTAAAATAGTAGATTGGCAGTATTTCAAAGAAGCGAAGGTTTACTCAGGGCTTCAACAATTACATGAGATTTCCTCATCTGGAGTACAAGATTTTGAAGTTTTTTATGGTCACAAAGACTGGCTGACATCCGTCCTGGGCCGGTGAAGGGGGGGGGGGCTAGTGAGAGGGATGTATACTTTGTCAGGAAATATTTGTTTGGGTCAAGCAAACTGGTACTACTGTATCATTTCCATTCGTATTTACGGCATAAGTGTCACTACAGGTAGTTATTTAAGCTTTCATATTTTAGCATACAAGTGTTTATTAAATTTAAGCAATTTCAGAAGAAAGCCTGAAAATGTTTTTTTTATTTGGGGGGGCAACCCCTCCCCCTCCAAATGCCTTCCCTTTAGAGTTATCTTTATCGTGCAATTTTTTTCGGAGAAAAATCATCTGAATTTCTGCGAACAGTCAGTCTGTACTGACAGATGCAAAACTTTTTACACATTTCCTACATGATGTCATAATTTATTGTTTATTTCAAGATATCATCACGACAAATTAATATCAAACATATTTTGGTTTATTAAAGTAATTTTAGTGAACTGTATAAATATGTCCTGTGGTTCAAACCATGTCCCTTTAAATGATTTATTTATTCATAACAAACAAAAAATTGAAAAATAGGGGACTCATAGAACACAAAGAGCTTGGAGCCAGCCTATCTGGCACAGGTACAGTAATACAGTATATGTCTGAAACAGGAAATGAGAAGTTTTTTACTTTGTATTTTAATAATGGTAACAAAACACCACTGGAAGGCTCAAGAGAACCGTTATAACGTGGTACTACCTGTGCGTTTTAGCAATTTAATACCGAGAAGGATATCAGCGTGTTGTTTTAACCTGCATATGAACGTCTGCATGTCATAAACATTTAACACATAATCACTTCCTGTTTCGTGTATCAAATTGCCGAGTCTCCTTTTTCATCATCCTGTATTAACGATTCTCCAGTGTGTGTTTTCTGTCTCTAGTCGTTTTTCCCTGGCAGCACGAGATTGCAAATTCTTGATGGCCTGTGTCGGCGATTTAAGAGTACATGCTCCTCACGTATAATCTCAAGCGCGGCGTAGAGTTTAAATACTCTGTGATAGTCACCTACTGTATTAGGACAAAGATCGTTTCTAGCGGAACCAACTCCAATAATCTGTGAAGAAAATTGTCCTAGCCAAACATTTACTGTCTTAATACGTTTGATATGCTGGTGCATAGAGTAAAAGCAGTCATTAAGAAGGGACTGACTTACCATATCTGTTATTATCTACTTCACTCACTCCTTTAAAATCCATTTATCATTATTATTATTATTATTATGTTGTTGTTGTGATGAAATTTTTGAACTCGTCATTGATGACTCGTCGGGCGCTGGCGCGAAACATTTGTCTGTACCACAAAGTTTTAGGGACGCTAACTCCTTAAAGTAATTTTCGGGGAATAGTTCAATCATATTTGTATCAGATCTATAGCCTAAGTCTGTGTTGTTCAGCAAATTGTTCCCTTTGTAAAGCACTTTAGAGCACATCTCGACTGATTAGAGCGCTTTATAAATTTGGTATTATTTTTATTATTGTTGTGTACTTTTATCATCATAATCATCATCTGATCATCATCATCTGATCATCATCATTATCATCATCATCTGATCATCATCTGATCATCATCATCATCATCATCATCATCATCATCTTCATCATCATTATCATCATCATCTGATCATCATCATCATCATCTGATCATCATCATCATCATCATCTGATCATCATCATCATCATCATCATCATCATCATCACTTGTGGTCCTTTTGGGCATTCCATACTCTTCATCTTTGCCTTTGTACTTAGGTTTGTGTTTGAAACACTAGCAGATTAGCTGTTTGATATCAATCTTATAAGATACAACTTGGTAAGTGCGATGGCATCACAAGCAAAGCAACTTTGAAAGCCTTTGCGACGAGACAAAATACATGTACAGCAAACTCTAGATGCCTTTGGTGGTGTTAAGTTCCAGCCCCTTCTTTGCTGTCTTTGGCCTACCCATTCAAACTAGTGACAAACAAGAGTTCATCGTGAACTTATCGTGTAGAGTGATGGTGATGGCTATGGTATCCAGCTTCTCTTTCAATTTTAAGCTCATTGCACATGTAGGAAGTTTTAATGAGATTGACAGTTTGGATCAAATTAACCCACAGATTTGTTATCTTCTTATTTAACAGAACACGAAAGGTAAGACCGTCTACTCGACCCCCATGGGAGAAGGAGAAGAGGGTCCCCCATCTTCGACGGCTACATCAGAAGAATCTCATTCCACGTCGTCCTCCAACGCGACCGTCTCTCCACTCGTCAGCGAATCAGATAGCATGCCTTTCCCCGACGAGAGCGAAGAGCTCCCCCCGGGTCTTCCCACAGACCCCAGCAACTGGTCGGTGACAGACGTCAGAGACTTCATCAAGTCCGTCCCGGGTTGCAACGACTTTGCGGAGGAGTTCCATTCCCAGGAGATCGACGGTCAAGCGCTGATGCTGCTCAAGGAGGACCATCTGATGACTACGATGAATATGAAATTGGGTCCGGCCTTGAAGATCATAAGTAAGATAAACACACTCAGAGCGAAGCAGAGTCACTTTTAAACCCGAGTCCAGAGAACCTGAGAAGGAATGTAAAAAGAAATGAGCCAACAGTCTGAGAGGAGAAGAGAAGAGCACAGAAGAAGAAGAAAACTGAGAGAATGTTTGACGTCTGCACGAGCAGATTACTTCTCCTCGAGTGGGCGATAAAACTTAGAGAGGAAAAATGAATCCTTGAGACTTGTTCCAAGATATCGAGGTGGTTTCTAAAGACAAATCAAAATGTTCCAGTGAATGAAGAATATTATGACATTGGTAGTAAAATGAAGTCGAAAAGTTTGATTTATTGGTGACCAGATTTAATCTCAGTAGCAATTCCTTTGTTTTTTTTTTGGCATCCTGATAAACTTTCCAATTGTCGAGGGTGGGGTATATGGAGGAGAAATCTCTGTGTTTTTTGGATTTGAGGAAATTTTCTGTAAGGAGTTTATCCTTACCGACCCCACGGTATAAAGCGATCTGTGAAAAAGTGGGATGCTGAGGGGGCTGCAGCCTCACCGCAGCCAGGCTGCATAGGACATAACCTTTGTGCTTTGTGTAGTTCCACACAATACGGCCTGATGGTCTGCAGAGATGATATCTATTGTCTGATGTTGATTCAGCGTCGCTACAGGGGATTGCTGAGGGGGCTGCAGCATTACTGCAGCCAGGCTGCATAGGACATAACCTTTTGTGCTTTGGTGCAGTTCCACATAATACTGCAGAGGTGATATCTATCGTCTGATGTCGATTCAGCCTTGCTGCTGGGGATTTTGCAGAGCTGTGCTACAGCCATTCATTTTGACTCAGTTCCCAATCTGTCAGCCCCGACAGACTGAAGGCAACTCAGCGTTGTTACAAGTTTCAGTTGCCAAAATTGTTGTATAAATTTGAGACTCAGATGGCCAGATTTAATATACTTTATCTGATCTCTGGTCTGTGATACTGTGTGACTGATAACTGGAATATCCTGACCTAGTTTATGTCAGGTTTCTGCGTCAGGAGTAGCACAAGTATTATTTGAATAAGTTTGGACAAGCATCCTGATACTAATATTACTGCGAAAGGATTTTTCTTTCTTTTTTCATCCTACAATGCATGTGCAAAGATTGTGTCTCCTTAAATGGTGAAGGCAGCTCTCCTGTCTTCTAGAGGAGACACCTTAAAGGAGCAGTGGGTGTATTTGAAAAGAAAAATTACAGTTTAGTCCTAGCAATTGTATCTCCAGACTGGAGAAAGGGAGTTGACTGGGAATCTTCATTTAAATAAGGATAGATGTAGTTTTTTTCTCCATCTTTAAACAGCCAGTATCAGCTTAAAGGATGATTCTAGGCAAAAATTTGTTTTGGATATGTCTGAGTCAGAGGATAAAGTAACATTTGAATGCTAATAATGTTTCAATAAAACCTCTTTAGGTTTTCAAGATATTCAGGTTTAAAAATTAAAATTTTCTAACAGTCTAGAATACTTCTTTTAAAGTAATTTGATGATGATGATGACAACAATGAAATCGGCTCCTCAATGCAGGTCTAATTGTTAATATTAATCCATTGTTTTAAATAAAATTCTGATAACTGAACTGAAACATGGTCTTTTAGCTTCACATTAACTACAGAGCAAGTTTTGATGAAATCACTACCACGGTCCTCCTCCACGATAAATGTGTAAAACTTTACATGGAAAAACCAAAACTCAAAAAAATATTCAATACAGAATTTTTATTTTAAACTCAAACACATTAGTTTAACTTCCAGATTCATGTTTGATTCATTGCTGAGATATTAAAAAATATGATAATAATAATAATAATAAGAAGAAGAAAATTATCATTTCATGTGGTTTATGCAATTTACTTGTCTCTGCCATCAACACATGAAACTACCAAACGGATGGTTTTTATAGTGTTTTCCTGAAGATGGATCAAAGCTACTTTCATGTGCACCCTCAACACTTCCTCCTCTCTCGACCAGGAAACCCCATTTTGTAACACAACAGATCTTTTCTTGTGTCTTACAGAGTTTCCCACATATCCCATGGTAATGGTAAATGTAAACAAGTTTACTTTTATGAGTACCATTAAAACTGGAATCTTACTGGTTTAGGAAATAAGTCAATGCTATGACCAGTGAAGCAACTGATTTTTTTTGTATCATTTTTTTTTTTATAATTATTATCAATATTGTTTCTTAGGGGATGGGGGAGGGGATGAGGGGGAGAGGGGGGCAGGGGATGAGGGTAAGGGGATGAGGGGAAGGGGAGGAAAAGAGGGGAGTGGTAGGAAATAGAGGAAAGGGGTAGGAAAAAGAGGGGGGGGTTTTATAAGGGCTGGGTTTTTTTGTCCTGTACATATATCACTTGTCTTTTTCCTATTTTTTGTTAGTAGGTTTCTGTGGTGCATGTGTATAGTTTACTGTTTGTTTTATTGTTCTCAAATTTCCAACAGTAGTGGGTCATGGCATATCACTTTTTTTCACCTTGTTGAGAGAAGAACTTTGCTTTAATGATGGTACAAAATTGTGTATAGTTTACTGTTTATTTAATAATGTTCTAAAATTTCCAACAGCAATGGGTCTTGACATAACACTTTTTTCTCACCATGTTGACAGAAAAAGTTTTGGGTTTGCAGTCGCTTGGTGTTTACCTTGATGAGTTTTTTCTCACCATGTTCACAAAAATTGTTAGTCTGAAATCATCTCCCATAGCGAATTGACAAACTGTATTGATGCTGTCCGATATCGTAATTTTAAAATATCATCTACTTTGTTCCCTGTTGACAGATCTGTATGCAGTCTATTCTCTATGTGAGTTCAAAGCTGAGTGGCAATAAGATATCTCACCATGTTGACATCTTATCAAGGTTATTCAGGTATAACCTACATTAGTTAACACAACATCAGAATCACAAAGAGTCATGACTCGAGTTACTTGTTCTGTGAAACGTATCGACTAAATACAGATATCTTACATATTTCCCCGTAAAAATTGTACAGTGACCCGAGTCATTGACTCAACAAGAGTGATTCACCTTTGACCTCAAAAGTGAAATTCTCAGTTACAACGTAGCGCAACATGTATGGACCTTCTAACTGTTGTTATAAGACTGTAAATGGCAAATAACTCACCATGAAATATTTATTCTTCAACGTGTTGACAATCTTGAAGTACAGTTTAGTACCCAAAAACAGTCTCAGTGTTGCAAACAGTTTATCCCACCATGTTGATAGAACAGCTAGGTCAGAGATCACTCGATACAACATGTTGTCAACTATGTATTGTTTACAGAATCATAATTTCAAAAACACCAGCATATGCAAAATTAAGTCATTGTGTTTGAAAATATGTCTATGCCAAAGATGAAAGTAAAAAACATTTTGAAATGTCTGTTGTTGTTTGTTTTCAAAGTGGCAATTATCTCACCATGTTGACCTCTAGTAATAACAAGTTCATTACATGTTTACGACTCAGTTGTAAGGTAGTTAGCTTTTCTTGATTGAAAAGTAGCTAACTTGTTCACAATGGTGAATTGTACTGACTCAAATTATGGCAACATTGTCTAAAAAATAAAAGGTGGTGCCTGACATTGGAGGCAACAGATGAAAGTTTGTAACATATAACACCATGTTGACAACATTCTCACATGCATGACAGTTGGCAACGTTCGTTGTTACTTCTCACAGGAGTGCATTATTTGTCCTGGTTGTGCAACACATAAAGAGTTTAAGAAATGGTTGCCACTTGAAGTACAAACAGCCATGTAAAAATCCTAATTTTCACTTTCCAAGAGAGAATGAGTTTTTTTTTTTTTAATCAGCTGGAATTTTGTTTTTATTATGATTATTATTTACTTGTATTTTATGGGAATTGATAGAAATAATTACCTTTAACAATAGTCAGAAATGTCATTCCAGAGTTGGAAATAAAATAATTGGAAAGTTTTGTACCTTATGAAAATCTGCAAATGAATAAAAATGAAGTCAAAATCATTGTTTGATTTTCAATTCTCAATTCTCGTTTTGATTCCCTTTCTATTATTCGATCGTTTCATAGCATGTTTTTGTTTTTGTCTGTAAGTGTGTATGTCTATGTAGTATGTTTGTACCTGACTGTTGCCCGCCTATTGTGTAACACTGACGTAGCCCCGTAGCTCGATATCCCCATATGTGTTGATACTACCCGTTTGTCCATTTAACCACCGCCCCCTCCCCCCCCCCCACCCCCGCTCTTACAAAATAAATGAATAAGAACAGGCGCGTATCCATGGGGGGGCGTTGGGGGCGCGCGCCCCCGGGTAAGAAAAAGAGGAGAGAAAAAAAAGAAGAAAAAGGGAAAAAAGAGGGGGAAAAGAGGAGGAGAGGAAGGAAGGGAAAAGAAAAAAGAAGAAAGAGAGAAAACGGAGAAAAGGAGGGAGTAAAAGAAAACTGCCAAGACACCGGGCCGGAAGAGAAAGAGGAACAGTGACATCATTACAGCGTTGATCCCTATTATATACACATGGCCGGGTAGCCAGTGACGGATCGAGGACTTCGGAAGGGGTGTGCGCCTCACCCTACCCCTTACACCGACAACTCCATTTTTTACGTTTCCATTTTTCCTCTCTAACTAATGTATCTATATAAATACTATATATGGTCTATCATAACGCGTGTGTGTGTATGGACGCCTTAAACAATTGTGCTATGAAACCAACTGTGGCTGGTCTCGAACTAGACCGAGTCGTCGGGGAACATGACGCATTTCGGGAAGGGGGCGACCGCCCCCCCAACATAATTTATTTTTATGATATCGCTAGTAATTTCAAAATAGAAAATGCTTAGATGCAACTTACATGGCATGGGAAGTGTCATTTCCAGCGATCTGGGAGGCACTTTCGGCCAAAATTTTCTTGTACGCTTCGCGCCAACTCTTAGTGGCGCTACGCTTAGATAGTTTGCCTACAGGCTTCGCCCCTCCCTTGGCAAATTATTCGCTGCGCACCTGTTCGAATTTGTAAAGCAAACAGCAGATATCGCATCATATCAGTGAGCATGAAAATGGTGGTTCCAGGATGAACAGCCTCAAAACTGTCGATGTGTGTAGTCATAGGAACCCAATTTGATTTGGGGGACTGTAACGACTTGCACGATAAATATAACCTAAATTTTTCGCGCGCTCCGCGCGCGTTCAACAAGTTAATGTCAAAATCATATAAGCAAGCATCGGTTATTACATCGAATACCATCGTGTACCGTACAGTCCGTGGAAATTGCGCAGTATAAAGCGGGATGCTAATGTAAACAACGAAATGTCTTATGTAGATGGAGAAAAAGCATGGAGGTCCAATTATGTCAAATTCTCTTTTACATTAGTAATGGCGAATTAGTTGACCAAGCTTAGGACTTTATTTTAATTATCAAGGAGATATTTTTTTATTTCATTTAGCTAAACATTATTGCAATTTATTTTTCTTTCAGTAGGCCCCCCCCCCCGCCTCCTACGCCTATGTGTGTAGTGTTCGGTTGAAGGAAATATCTGCTATTATTTCATTTCCTTCAACCAAGTTTTATAATAGCCGTTATAAGAGGGTTTAATATTTCTACACCAATAAATTAACTGTGTCTGAATTTTCCAAAATTTCCTTATCACATTCTTCATCATACTTCCCTCTACTCGTGTAATTTTGACCGGTCTGTTAGGGGTTGAAGGAGGTTTTTCTATATTGGTTGTCCATAGATGACATTTTTTGAAACATTATGGGTATGTTTTGAAGTGAATTTTCAAATTCTCAACAAATAATGGGATGAAAACCTTGAAAAGTGGGGCTGTCGGGTATTGTGGGCCGCGACGTATAGAATCACCTACAAAAGCAATGATCCACAGGACATGCGATGAGGTCGAACATGATTTGTGACTGAAGAAAATCTTCAAAAAGTTTATGGATAGAAAAAAAAACTATTGGGAAATACTTGGTTCTCAGGCAAAAGTGTACATCTGGTTGGTCATTTTCAAGCCCGAGAAGTGCCATTTCCGGTGATCTGGGGGTATAAAAACCAGAATTTTTCTTGTACGCTGCGCGCCAACCGATGGTGGCGCTCCGCTTAGATAGTAATTCGCGCCCCCCGGGTTAGGAAATCCTGGATATGCCCCTGAAGAAGAAAGTTAATTCACAATTTAAATGAGAACTTCCCTTTTCACCATTGCACAAGGGACGGGCTTTGTTATAACCCGAAGATAGATGAGTACATTTATTATGTTCAACCGCACCCCCCCCCCCACTCCCATCCCAACCCCTCCACACAAACACACGTATCAACTGAGACAAAATGCGTGCCATTGTCGCTGCTCTTCTGGAAAATGTTGAAGCCCAATAGATGTTGTCCGTTTGCCATGTTACAAAACATCGCAGTTTCGCCGTTCCCTGCTGGAGGCTGATATTACGATATTTGTAAACAACAATAATAATATACTTTAGCCATTTGAACGGTTAAAGACAAATATCCTAAAAATAAATAACATCAAGATAACTATGCAATACATCAATAAGTTTCCCAAAGATATAAGAAACAAAACCAAGACCGCTCAGGGATATTAACTTCACTTTCTCCTCCTATTTCTGGGAAATGTTTTTTGTTTTCTTTTATTTCTTTCATTTTCTTTCTTTCTTCTTTGTTTTTACGTTTCCGATTTTAGTTTTGTTTTGTGTTAATTTAAAGTAAATAATATCTTAACAGAGGTAACATTGAGTAAAATGTTTCCTGTCGGTTGTTTTAGAAGTCGGCATTAAATTAGGATGGTATCTTTTAATAGCATTAATGTCACTTTAGTTTAACCGATTCGGTGTACAGATATTACATATTTGTCTACCTATAGTTAGGTTTTCAAGATTGTGTATGGTTTTGACAATTTATCCTGTACCGACTTTTTCATGTTTGCTAATATAGTAGTTGTACCAGAGGTCATTGTCTTAAACTCCAAAAGTCACAAAGTAGGATTAATATTCGGCATAACTTTTTTTCTCTAATAGGGTTGTGAATGAGTGGAACGGTTTGCCTGAGAAAGTTGTACTTGCAAGTAGTGACAATGGGTTTAAGAATGCTTTGGACAAGCACTTTAAGCATTGTAATCGGGTCTGAGTGTTTGTGTCTTCAGTTATTTTCTCTCCTATAGGGTCCTTGATGGGGACTTGAGTGTCCCTCCTGGTCCTTTTTTTCTACTAAACTAAACTATATGGTACCACTCACTCTGGGCGTTATCTCTACCAGTGACATTAATATTAGGGGATTCTATACCTCTCCATCACAGTACACTGTATACGGGAAAACCGTTTGTGTGTGCGTGCTGGTGTATGAGCAGGGCAACTCCCTGGTATGAGTTTACGTTTTTAATGTAGGCATCGTCGTGACTTCAGTTATCTCATAAGGGTGGGGTGCGGTGGGGAGAGAAGGGGGAGAAAGGTTGAAGTGGTGGTAAGCGGTTAATATGAAAGGAGGGATTCGTTGTTTCTTCATATAAATATATCCATATTAAATGGGCGTACCTCACATCCACCCACTATTCCCTTTCTCTCATACATTGATATACTGTATGAATTGGGACCCCTGCTGACAAAGTGTGTGCATGGAAAGCATTCTGATACTTACGGGTGAGGCCAAAGATTATCCGTTCTCTCGTAAAAAACAGTAATGTGGTGACCCTTCTCCGTTTTCTTTGTGGCAGAATTTTTAGAGTTGTTATTGCCCAAAGAAAACTCTGTTTGAGTGTTATTGATGTTTCAACTATAGAGGTTCCGGTGTTCAAGATTTTCAGCTTTAAAATATGTGGAAAGCTCCTTTAATGCTGAATTGATCGTGACTTCGGCTCCTCAGTGCAGCTCTAAATGTTAATGTTAAACCTTCTTCTTTTTTTTAAATATTCTAAACAGGTATATATTTTTTTAGCTTTACATGATATGACGTGTTCACACAATTTATCTTCACAAAAGTAGTCAAGCATTGTACACATGGTATTTCATGCCGTAATTTTTTTTTCCTATTGGGTTTTGTGATGCATATGAAGAAGTGACCTCATGACCTGTGGTTTAGACTAAGTAGTCCAGCCAAATTTATTCATGACTTTAGATGTTTAAAGGAACATTTCTCAAAAATAAAAGTGTTATAGAAAATATAATATGGGTTGGAAACAGTGTCAAGTGCCTACAACAAAGGCAAATTAATTTGCCTTTTTCCCCCCTCTTTTTTATTTGATTGTTTCTATTTGACTTTTTATACTTTTTAAATTTGACTTTCGACACAAATTAATTTGTGACTCAAGTTATCCTTTAAAGCCAGTTCATGATTTTTGTTAAACTAAATGTTTGCAAACTTAAATATTTCATAAGCTTTTAGTGACTTAAAGACATCATCTCAAACACCATATAACAGAGATATATACGTTCAGAAAATATATATCTTAGTCCCAGTTGACAGTCTTTGCGAAGCATAGCAATCATAAACTGCTGGTCTCGATAATATATCATAATAGATCATATCATATCGCATATCATGACATATATCATGATAACCAGCTAACCTACTTTCTTCCAAATAAGCCAAAACATTGTCCGAAGACGTAACGACTACGTCGCTACCGATGTTTATATTTATAACGTAAGTTTGTGCCACATATTCAAGTTGACTTTCCCCTTTAGATGAAGTGTCAAGATTGTCGTAGCTTTATCGTATGACATCAAAAGGGCTGTCCCAAAGGTAAATAAGATCAAAGGCTTTCGAATATGGTTTCTCGTTTAGATTTGTGAACTTGGACTAAATGACGTCAGAAGTCAACATACTATACGCAAATATTCCGAAAAGAAATCCCATTTGAATTTCTCTAAGGGATATACAATTAAACCTATAACATGAACTTCATATTTACACGTTTCAAGCAAAAACTATATCCTAGCACAACAAAAATCATATTCAGCATTCAAGGTCTCTTCGTAAAATATTACTGAATCTGTTTTTCAAACCAATAGATTTTACAAGCTTCCTTACATTGTTTTTTTTTTCTGGTTACTCAATAAATACACAAAATATTTAACAAATTACACTGTGAAAATATGAAGTCAATAATTCAATTCTATAATTCAAACATCCCTAATAGATCATGTTACTGTTGATCTACAGAGAGCTGCCCCCTACACGGGAAATGTTTAACCAGCGCGATAGTATATAAAGCCCAAGTCACATCGAACACAGAATCTAAGTCGTAAATCGGCTTTTTAGGAGGACCGCAGCCTGAGCGATTCAACAACCCGGACACACAATCTCTCAGGCACGAAAAGTACCATAAAGAAACAGTAATATCAAAGTACGTATGGAACATGAAAAGAAGGGGGAATTAAACAAAACATTAGCCGGGAGATAGTAAAGGAATCGAACACACACAAACGCGAATCGGGCCAGTGCCACCTCTGCGGAGAAGGAAAGCTGGCAATCTTACGTACCAAGGACAGAATAAAAAAAAATTAAAGAAAAACAGAGCTCATCGCGAGAAAAAGAGTACTACAAACGACTTGGCCAAGACTACGCACCGGCGTGAAGCCTTAGAGTATTACAACATGCTGTAAGTTGCTCTACTTCTATATATATTGAGCACACTTTTGCAGCATGAAGTGAACAACTGAATCTTAGTTATGTATATTTCCTATATTATCCTATATTACATAAGTATGATAATATGTGATGTAATCATGAAGCATGGCTTCCGTTCGTTATTTATCATTTTACCTTTCATAGGTTTGTTAATAGCTTCTATACTAGTAGTCCCACATTTTTCGTCAATTTACAAGAATATATAACTTATCTCTCCACGAAATCTCACGTGACAGATTACTCCTTAGGCCATCTTTAAAAACCTGAAAGTCTCGAGTTACTGTCGGCTATCTTCTCGATTCGAAGTTTTGTTTCCAATCGGCACAGCGGTATTAGTTTAGATCGCTATATATATATCACAATGTCATAAAATCCATGGATGTTGTTTACTGTCGGCGCTTATCCCAGTTTCATCAGTAATTGAACATTTTAATTTTCTCTTTCAGGATGTTTTGGAGAAACGCAACGAATGACGTCATAACTGATGTTTGTGTGGATAAGCTTCTACGACATTCGGCGTCTCTCTTTCTACTTCTACAAAACGTACAAACATGAGTATTATAGGCCTACGCGAACTTAAGATGATATAGCCGCTAAGGGTTGAAACCATTGTATTCATTTCAATCAATTAAGGGGGCGGGGGAGGGGGGGGGGGCGACACATACTCTGTGTAATTCTTATAGAGGTATATCAGTTATAGTGGTTTCACCAAATAGAGAAAATAACTGCAATTTCGATGGATAGGTTACAAGAATACATGGATATTCCAATGTTAAAACAATGTATATTCCACACTGTTGGTGAACCCCATTTCAAATTTCTTGTCCCTAAATCTTGTCGATGTATACGGCTGAATGAATGTAGCCATATATTATGATTGGCTGATCACTCTTTTTTTCCTTTTTTTAAGGCCTCTTCACACGACTTTACAACTTAAACCCCTGGTCATTGTTAACTTGTCACACCCAACCTCCACACAAGGAAGAGGTGCGGATGAAAATGTCATCGCTCATCCGGTATACACGGGTGTCCAATGTATCGACTGTGCTACTCACACGTATACCATTAATTACATTACATGTGATAAATGCATTTACAACGTGACTGCTTCACAAAATTACAACTTCCTAAGTAAAACATAAAAATGTATAAATACCCCATCATATTATATAGAAGATTGAATAACTTATTAAACTTCCTTTATCCGTTCCTTTTCTTGGAAATCTGTTTAAACATTTATAGGCAAAGTACGGTACATTTGCTTATATATTATACGGAAATGGCGCAAAAGTTAACAACGAACTGCATTATTATGGTACGGATAAATGTAGATGTATATAGTTAACGTGTAGAGATGGAGTGAGGCATCTATATACTAGAAACCAGAATCCAAACCTGACCCAATACATGAACCTCTACTCCTAGCTAGTTAGTCTCATTTTCAATTTCCCAAACCATATTTTTACCGTTCAAATATAGAACAATGTAACAGTGTCAATTCAACGCTTAAGTAAAAACAAAATTATTTCCTTAAACTGAGATTGCAAGTCATAAAAACAAAAATACACTCGTACATTGTTAATTATCAAATGACGGTTAACCATTGAATAATTAATTAATACAATTTTGGTTCGTAAAATTTTCTTCACAAAGTCAAAATTGTCAAAATATTAGAATTTTCGACCTTTAAATAATTTAATTTGAATTAAAATTTAAATGATATGTAGGCTACATTAACATTTAATTCACAGTACCGACAAATTAGTAGAGTTAACTCACCGTAAAATGGACGATTATAATATCGATTCTCTTTCAATATCCTTTCTTATCCCCTTATCTTAAATTATATTCCTTTACGTTATCAGTATTTAACTTCACCTCAACAATTTAATTGCATCTGTAAAACATTTATACGGTCCAGTGGTCCACTCTACTTATTTACATGTATGTATGTATATATATATATATATATATATATATATATATATATATATATATATATATATATACGAACTGGGTCGGAATTTGTTGTTACAAGAGGCATTATCTGGTAAGTGGTACCCTTACCTTTCCCTCCGTGTCAATTTGACGTATATCAACATGCATGACGTCAGTGTGCTTGTAATGTCCCGTGACCGCGATGCTGTCTCTATGTAACGCACTTTATAGTGGTTGCGGTGAAAACTATAACCGGACGATAAGACGGGTCGGACAGACCTATCTGAAAACCGGGTCGGAACCGGTGCTCCACTGGGTGGAAGGCGCCGAAGGCTCGGCCAGGTTAAGGTATCGCAGGCGACGTATTCCACGTTGCCGCGAAACGTACTAGGATTTATAAGAGAAGGGGTTTGACCCTTTTTCGTTAAAGCCAAGTGGTCATATATAGGTTCTGGCAGCACCTTCGGAAGGTTTGGTTAGATAAATACTTTCGTGAGGTTGAAAGGGGAGGGGGAGGGGAGGGGTTTATGCATACCCACACCCCACCTCCTTCCGATCCGCGCCTGCTATAGTGCCACCGATTGGATAACTGCGCCGGTAGCAATTAATCCGTCCATCCGGGGCTGCGATGAGAAACATCCCGTCCACTCAGTGTCGCTCAAACGATCTATACGCCTGGCTGGTAATGGCGTTGGCAAGTAATTTTAAAGTCTTCTTTATTATTTATCAAATTCCTTGAAAATCGAAGATTCAATGTATTCTGCCAAAGATACAAACTGACACTTAATTTTCGTCTTGAAAACGTCCAAATAAAATTGTTTGCCCTCGGCAGCTCTATACGAAGGCCCTAAATATTTTCCGTTTAGCGCCCTCATTTTCACAAGTTTATCGTTCTGTTGGCGGGATTTTGATGTGATGTTTCCGTTGGATAAGTTAATTGCTTAAAATGATTGCAGTACTTTACGTTTATCCCCCAACCCCCCACCTCCCCACCCCTCCCAATCTCTCTTTCCCCCCCCCCTCTCTCTCTCTCTTCCCTTTTGTTAGTTCTGCTTTCCTTCATATTTTGGCATAACTGACTCCTTACACAATGACAATTATCAAAGTATGAACTTTTAAGGTTTGTTGATATTTTGTGAATAAATATGGCAACAGTAAAATAATTGACAGTGATATCATAGATATGTGCATACACATTAATTATCCACAGAGAATGATGTAAAAAGGTACGGAAATGTGTACATTTACCAAACCGTCTTCTCGGAAAACATTGTTGTGTTGATTTCAAACGTCCAAACAATTTCAAGAAAATTCAATAACACAACATTACTAAAGAAATATTTTGAAGAACGTTTGACATGATGACGTCATTGACCACTCCCCATTATTCACTTCCTGGAGTTCAAAGGAATTATCTGAATGTGGAATAGACGATAAAAATATTGAGATGCACGGGCTCGCATGCGAGCAGTGTGGCGTATTGATACCTTCGTTATAAAATGTTATATTACTTGCTACACGGTATACCGTTCTGAAAGTAGACACAAACCTAACCTTCATTGTTAATCTCTGTGATAGAGGAGATAATTGTCATGGACAACTTCCACAAGCAGCTAAGAAAAATCTCATTCAGTTTGGGATATATATCACTGATTTAGTTTCTCTTCACACGTAAGGCTGAAGACTTGATCAAGTTTAAATATGACATCATCATCGAGTCACGTGTATTTCAATTATTCAAGTTTTTCTTTGTTGATTACAATGATATTTTTGGTAAAGGAGACGGATTTTGCAGACAGTGAATCTAACATATTGAACCTCTTAATATGACCTACGGTATCTTCCGAACGGAACAAGATATATCTTATAGTTGTTTAAGGGTTTTGTTCCCTACAAATACCTTTGTCATATAATTCAAAGATGATAGTTGGGTTTGTGTTGTCTCTGTTAGTGAAGACAAATTTGAAGTGTTAATTGGATTTAGAGTTAAATGAACGGAGAGGGTTATATGGGAGGATAGTGGAATTGCGCCAAGTGCATTACCCCGATGAACAGCTCCTCATAACTGAAATATGATGGGGAAAGATCCAGGGAAAATCCGAATATTTCTCCAAGGGCCACCACCGTCTCGCTCTACCAACTACCCTTTCCCACCCCCCCCCCCCCATCACATATCCCACCGACCCGTTAGACTTAGACTTGTCTTCTACGACGTTTGTTTTTCTGAATGGTATTACTTAAAGGGGACACAAAACCACCCAAGACAGAGATGTTTGTGGAGAGTATAACGTTCCTAAACAGAGAAAAAACTCTTGTTCCATTTGGGAGATACCCAATCATTTTTGTAAAGCTGTGATATCACACAATGTCACAAGGACTTCAAACTTGTTACTCTTCCTTTGTTTTTCATTTCATATTTTCAAGATAGAATGTTAACAGAATTGACACTGTTATTATATAGGTCTTCTTAATCGGTTCAATAATTTAGTTACCAGACATGTCATTTCTTAAACTAGGATACCAAACCAGGTAAAACAAGATGTTTTTGAAGAGCGATTTTCCTAAACAGCTAAGAACAATCTCGTCCAGTTTGGGGAGATATCCTAATATAAAGAGTCGTGTCTTGGAGCTGTAATTTTTGTAAAAGTAGAATGTTAACTATATAGTGACACCCCAATAAATGCCACCATATCATACACATGTGTATCTCCTTTTAGTTCAGTGATTTGAAATAGAGAGATATGTCATTACGGCCTTGGCAAACACCAATCTCTATTAATCCCTTTTCTTAAAAGTATCCACATTTAACAAAATAATGTCTTAAACTGCTTTAAGTTATTCCCAAAAATTTTCTTATTTTTACGCTATATCAGTGCTTTCATTTATTCTATTTAATGTATAAATAGGAAAGACCATGATGGAATCTTTAAAAAAAAAAACATATGCTAAAATAATCACTTCGAAACTTGAGATAACCTTTTTGCGCTGGCATTTAAATAATAGCTCCCTCTTTAATCATTTCTCTTGCAAGCACTATTGTTAATCTCTTTAACCTTATATTTTACCACCAAAATACCTTCTCCCGTGATATTTCATTCAACCTTTCACATTTGGCGTAGAGAAATATAAACCTTCCCTCTTGTCCACAATTCTCCACTTTTCTTTCCTCCCCCACCCCCACCCTCCCTCTCTGATTTCCGAAATAACAAGGGACAATTATACTTTTGACCGAATTTCTTAAAATATACCTATACCATATTCAATATATAAATTTGACAAATTCAAGAGGTTGTTATGATTAAGTTACGATATCTCTTATCGGAGATAACATTCTCTTACGAAGCAATTTAGCACGAAAATGAAGTCATAAATAAAACAACATTACGGAAATAACCCCTTATTAA
Organism: Apostichopus japonicus; assembly: GCF_037975245.1. NCBI lineage: Eukaryota > Metazoa > Echinodermata > Holothuroidea > Aspidochirotida > Stichopodidae > Apostichopus > Apostichopus japonicus. The sequence goes on from NC_092571.1 coordinate 24,409,778, forward strand.
TCAGTTAGTTCCAAGAAAATTCATTGTAACAAAAGTATTTAAAGAGACTTGTGGGTTACTTTCCTCTCGAAGTGTATTTAAAAATTACTCCACCCGAACGGGGGTGGATGCATGTAAATCAACTCCTCAACTCAAACTGTGGGCGGTGCGAGGATCTGCTGATTGCATATATTTCAGTATTCCAAACTGCGGGTGTTTCATTATTTATTCCTTTTTTTTCCCTTGAGATGTAATTGTGTTAAGAGCAAAATTTGAATGTCAAAATAAAATATCATTTCCTGTCTTGTGTCTTATACGTATCTCCCGTAACGGAAGATGGGAGGCGATTCAGGCTTTTCGTTGAACCGGGGGCCCTTCAATACCCAAGGGTTGGTTCCAAAATTGTGTGTCAATAATTTGCAAACATCTAAGCAACCGCCCCCTTCGAACCTTCAAATAATACATTGATGTAAGGTCAGTGCCAAATTCAAAATGTTTCGTGGATTCGTCTTAATCTGTATTTTGAGAAGGAAAATAGTAAACACTTATATTGATTAGGGAGAGGACTGTTTAAACATTTTTAAATATCAACGCTTATTTTGTTTATAATTTCTCTTATTTATATTTCTATATACCACACCGGTTGTCGCGTCATCGATAAAAATACCGGTACGGCATCTATATGTGTTGGTTTGCTTATGCGTGCATTGGACTTACTCAGTTACCGCTGCATACTGTAATTTATTGGCACCAAATCCAAAGGTTTCGATCAACTAGCAATTAAGAAGGATGTTTGCTCTTACTCGAGTAATATGGTGTACACATGCATATAAGGATATGCTGCGTGGATGCTGGGGAAATTCCCCACACCTTTACTTAATTGTCATCGTACCATCTATCATCATTGAAATAAAACTGGTTTATTGTATCACGAGCATAAAAATATTATTGCAAAAGCACGCGTTGTATGTAACTGAAGGGTGGCCTGCGTATATATATATATATATATATATATATATATATATATATATATATATATATATATATATATATATATATATATATTTATATATATATATATATTATATATTTTTATATTTATATATTTATCTTTATATATTTATATATATATATATACAATACGTACATCCCCCACCCCAACCCCACCACCACCACAAAAGGTAAACGGATTTATATAAAGGTTCCACATAAAAATTAAACAAAAATAGCAGCTTGAATTACTACAAGGATTTCTTTAGAGTTTTAGGATAATCAACTTTTAAAGACAAGAATTGGACAACCTACTGAGATGATTAAATTATCTTTACGACATGCAGTCCTTAAGGAAAACAAAAAGTGTACATTTCATGGAAAACGTTAGCATCCTGTTGGGGAGGGGGCTAATAAATTCACTTTGATGATTACTGAACAAGATTAAATTAAACCGAATGTTAAACGTTTAATTTATATGACGTTGTATTATATCGGCTTAATTTAGTTAATTAACAAAAATCCACTTTTAAGTTTTTCCAAGAAAAGGATTGTGACTTTTCAGGCGAAAATGGTTTTGAAAAATTCCCTGGTCAGACGGTTATACCACACCATTGTTTAACTTTCATATTGAAATTCAGAGTTATTGTGTTACGATATAATTAAAACGCCACTGCCATAATTCAATCATTCTTAATTTATCTTGCGTAGTTAGCCAACGTAGTTAGCCAACGTAGTTAGCCAACACAAAGAGAAAGAAAGAGTGTTATTATATTATTCTCAATTTTGGAAGAGGAAGGTGAAGAAAAAAAAACAGTTGAATGATTTGTGGCAAAAAAATTGTGACACGCAGAATGGATCGGTTTTAGAATCAATAACCTGTTTATCGAATATTACATTCTCTGCTTATCATAAGCGGTGTTACATTCTCGGTGTGAATAAAGATGTGACTCATTGTGACGTGACATATTCATCGTCCTATCAATGTAATTGCTATATGACTGACGAGGTGAGTTAACACGAGTATATAAGCCATTGTTATACTCGTGCAATGAGGATTTAAGGCGGATAATGGATGACGTAGTAGCAGTCGTTTCTACATAGGTTCACAGTCTCGTATATATTTGAAGAGACAACTATGTTGTAGAATCAACTTGAGAAAGTTGCTAAAGATACTAAGGATGAAGATAAGAGACAAGGAGAATAATCCTAAATAAAATAAAGGGGGGAGCAAGGGGCTGGGCGGGGGGGGGGCTGGGGGAGACATAACATATATAAAATGAGAATGTTTGGTTGTCAGCCCTTTGTCTATATTATGTTTGAAACCTGTCTTGGTATCGCTAAATAGACCGAAAACTGGTATCTTGTGGTCAAAATATTATCCTACGTGATGTGATATAGGCCTATATATATATAAGTATATAGCCTATGTTCTATTGGATGTGGTACAGCATAAATGTATGCGTTATATAGCTTATGCATATAGCGTGCAACGGCTTATGCATATAGCGTGCACTCGGTATATCCTAATAGTTTATGATATTGCCAATGCCAAACTTGACGTTTTTATTTACACTTGTGTTAAATTACAGTACAAAATCCATACCATGTTTGTTTGTTGTTGTTTTTGGTGAAGGGGGTGAGGTGGGGTGGGTGAACGGCAAAATATTAATGATGTAAACGAAACAAGTACACGGGATCCCTTTTTCTTTCCTTTTTAAGTTTTGTAATTATAATTTTTTGTATTTGCACGCTAACATTATGCGGTTTACTTTGTATAAGCATTCAGCGCGTTATCTTTGTTAGAAGATCCCTTAGATAGTAACATAAAGAACTAATCCCCGGGGTTCATTGCGCGTCTCTATAGCGTTATATAAACAATGTCGATCATTTTGTCTAGTGTGTTTTCATTACCTTCAGGTGGTTACTAAATTTAATATGGTGTCTAATTGACAAAAGGAAGCAATTATTATTTAAATGTTTAAATTGTAAGAAAATGAATCGAACCCCGCAAAGCAAGTCATCACTATACAGGTGAACATGTATATAGGTAACGTCAATATAGTTTCACTAGATTGAAAAAGTCAATCGTTATAGATGGAGTTTGAAATCTAGCATGCCATTACCGAAGGTAACTGAAAGACTATCTTGTAATCAACATCAAATCGGGAACACATTTTTTTTTTTTAGTCTTTGTTGAGTCTTTTCTCCTTGTCCTCTTCGACTTTCTGGCTACACTGAGAACTTGCCGCTGTTCTTGATAAAATATCGCTCCCTCAGTATTGTGTGTGGAGGAGGGGGAGGGGAGGGGAGGTGGTGGTGGAGGGAAGGATGGGGTATGACAAAATTGTGAAATTTAAAGTTAGTCAAAACACCAGAAAGAATCCATTTCATCACCGGGATTCGTCTTTTTTAAGACTCATCAGGCGAAGATAGGAATTGAACGAACTGATCCGTGACATATACTAGGATCCAGAATTCTTTTTCTGGTGTGACGGAGGTATATTTGGTGCTGCAATTTCTGCCACTGTGAGAAGCGATTCGATCGTTCAGGCACCTCTGGTACTTCATTTTGGTATGTTGAAGATATTTAACAACTAGTAATCGTTCCAATCGAGGTCTCATAAAGGTACCGTATTGGCTGTTATCGTGATGCGCGGAGGGGGGGGGGGGTAGAAGAGGGAGGTGGTGGATGATATAACCCTTTTCACATCTAGGGTCATTGATTCAGTGCACAATCTACTACTTGCACTCACTGTGGAAGATTTCTCCTCCAGGGATGTTAAAACAATCGAGGCCTCATTAACGTACCATATTAGCTGTTATCATTATGCAAGGAGGGAGGGGGTGGGGAATGATGTAACCCTTTCCAAATCTAGGGTAATCGATTCACTGCATAATCTACAACTTGCGTTCACTGTGGGAGATTTCTTCCCCAGGGGTCTTAAAACAAACAGAAATGAATTTTCACAGCTGTTTCCTTGTAATGACCACAAAGCTACAAGACGACAAGATTTGACATGATATCTCCAGTTAATTAGTGTTAAGATAATACCTTACCGATACTGTGTAGAAGAATAGGAAGATACCTCTTGATATAAGTCATAAATGCATTGTTTCTCGTATGAACAGATCAACTTGAAGGGGCAGGGAGGGGTGAGAGAGGGGTCGTAAGTTGTACCGATTCGTACGTAATATATAAATGGTCACAATGGCGCCATCAAACAATTTCCTTCGGGAGGATAAGGAGTAAGGGAGGAATGCCCGAGGCCCGAGGGAAACATGGGTAGCTAAACGACTCTCATACTGAGCAAATTCACATGCGCACTAACATAATAATACAAATAATAATAATAATAATAAACAACAACAAACAAAGCCATTACTGGTTAGCATTGATGAATGCTTGACGCATAAGATGGGTTTTGGGGAGGAATGTCAAGGCCGGATTTACACCCTATGCGGCGATCATATATCAGACATAAACTTGGCCCTCCTCCCCCCCCCCCACCCGCCACCCGCCGACTAGCCATGGGGCAGTCGTTGGATTTATATTTCAATCTATAGGTCCACAGTTAACAAGGTATTTACCGATATAGCTTTCGATTGCGTACTCTTTGTTATATCGTCTACTTACCTAATTTGGCGCAGCCTCGAAAACGGCGCACTTGTACGAATTGTTCCATATAAACGAAGCATCCTAACCGCCAATGTATCAGAGTACAGATAGAAACTTGTTTTTATTCATTATGAATTCATTTAATGGAGGTTCTGTCTGACGCAAATAATTCCATATTTTATGATTTATTACCCCTCCCCAGCCCTTCACCACCCCCCCCCCCGCCACACACACACACACACACACATTTAAACTAAAAGGTTGTTGGACCTCATGATCAATTTTCTCGAATTCATTTAATGGTGGTTCTGTCTGACGCAAATAATTCCAAATTTTATGATTTATTACCCCTCCCCCGCCCTTCAACCCCCCCCCCCCCGCCACACACCCAAACAAATTAAAACTAAAAGTTTGTTGGACCTCATGATCAATTTTCTCTGAGGGCGTAAAGCAAACGTTAAGTTTATACAGCTTAAGCGCGCCGCTTCCCATAATATCCATGTATACGCTGTAACGAGAATAGTAATACAAACAGCATACAAAATAGTTCAGCATATTTAAGAATATTTGGTGAATTTTTCTTACTAAGCCATGTTTTCCTTCCTTCCTGTTTGGTCTTCCAATTTTTTGGGGGGGGGGGGGGTGGGGGAAGGTGGTGGCCTTTGGATCGTGGTCTTGGCTCAGGGCCCACCTGGCAACTGGTAAATCTGCTTCTGAGTACATCTCGAATTATGTCCTCTCACTTCACGATGTTGTTATCCGTTCTTCCAAATTTTGGTGGGTGGGGTGGGCTGGGATGGGGGAAGGTGGTGGCCCTTGGATCGTGGTCTTGGCTCAGGGCCCATCTGGCAACTGGTAAATCTGGCTCTGAGTACATCTCGAATGAAGTCTTCTCACTTCACGATTTTGTTATCCTTTCTTCCCCGATTCATCACAAAGCTTAATCGTATTTCATTCCCCAAATTATATTAATAGATTCTATAGTAATCCTTTCACGGAAAACGATAGATACAACAAATTGTTATGCTAAAACGATATCATGAAAAGAATAAAAATCAAACTTGGTATTTCATATCCATTCCTTTTATTTGCCCAGCTTTCAAAATTAATAACTAACAAATCGAAAACAGCGGACGTGATAAACATAAATTACACAAGAAGGAGATATTTCTAGTTTTGTTTCCAGTTACTCATTAATGCAAACCTGGCATATTTTTGTTTTCATTCTTTGCAACCGTTTTCTTGTTGTTACTGTTCATAAAGCTCAGCAAGTTTTCGTTCCTGGAAATTGTTCTCGAGGGAAGTGTCCCCTTAATCCGCCGATTTCAACATTATACCTTGAAATGAAAACCCGCGCGTTTTTCACTGTTTTTCCCCTTTAGGTGTCGCACCACGATTAATTGCTCTCATTGACTTACACACTAAACTCGTCACTTTCCAAGGCGGTTAGAGCATAGATAGAAGTTTCCAACTGACATGTCCCACCCACCATATGATAGCTGATGGCTTGGACTATCACATTCAACTTTTGCCACCATGACCTTTTAAATAGTGAGCTAGAGGAGCTCAAAGTTGAGCATAGTGCTCCCCAATCCCATCTGCCAACTCTCGCTGAGGAATCTTCTTGTTTCACTTAAGATTTTCTAAAATGAATTAAATCACCTTCAGTCCTCCAGATGTTTAGACCATCGGTAGTTTGTTTTGTCCTCTTCAACATCGAAGCATAGAGAAAATGGTGATAACTCAGAAAATGCCCCCACCCCACCCTTCCCCCCCCCAAAAAAAAGTCAATACAGTGGGTCACCTTAGGGCTATTTCCCACGGTCAACCTTTCAGGCGGACGTGCACTACTGCAATTGTGGTGCAATACCTTTATCTGCTTCGTTAAATTGACATGTTCTTTTCTCATGGATTGCAAAGAAAAGCCGAGACATTGCGACCGGATTCTATATTGAAACAGCACTGTATAATTAGTGAGCGTTATTACATATTACAATAAACCCCCATGAAAAATATTTTACACGTTGCGATACACGCTCTCCGGCCTCACATTCTAGTTCATAAATCGTTGGGTTTTTTTTTTGTCGATTAGGGAGAAGCCATGTGTAGAAATCGCAACTATACTTCGTTGTTTTTTTGTCACCGAATTAATGTACTCACCGAGTGTATGATGAGTTGGAGAGCAGTTAACCGAAAAAAAGAAGAATATAAAAATGCAATTTCAGTTTTGCATTGCCATTCTATGACTAACTATTGTATATTCCAGGCCCATTGGACTGCTACCTTAATAAACTAATGTGGGGTCCATAAATCTGTTATATATCAAGCGACCTACCAACTAATATGGTAAACATGTACAAATGATATACAAATATGATTTCACTATATGAAGATGATAACAAAAAAATCTTAAAATAAGGTAAAAATGTGGAACTGCTAAAGAGAAAAGGAAAAAGAACAGGAAAAGAACAAGAGAAATTAACAGAAATAAAAAAGAATAAAAATAAGAAAGAGGACAATGTAAATGGGGGAAAGGGGATACAAATTTATCACACCAACAGCTTCCGCTCTGATTTTTACATGCAAATAAGGTAAAACATAGATACATCAGTTTGGAAACTCTTGATGTCTTATATATACCAAGCCAATATGTAGTTTCAAAGTGAAAGACTTTTCTCGAGTTTTTTTATTCTTTTCGCCCAGATAATATAGTTCACACATGATCAACATAATCTAGTACTGATTGGGGGGGGGGGGGGAGGGAGGTGCATGGTTGGTCGAAGGTAATCAATATTTTAATTTCCAGTCATAGAGAAGTGTTACATTATAGACAATCCCGAATGTTTTCAGTGAGAGAACATATACCTTGAGGATTGCAGTAAATGCTTGTTTGAAGTTGGACCATGGGGTGACCCTTATTTTAATTTCTGGCATATGTGGTGTCAATACTGATAATCTATAGTATAGCTACCCCGGTGTGTCATATTTGGCCGTTATATATTAGTATTAACAAATTTACCAAGAATTACTGAAATTATTACAATTGACCAAACTATAAGACACCGTCCTACGTTCCGTCAAGCATCGGAAGATTAATGAGTGAGTGAATAATTAATTTGAATAAGCTTTCAACATTTTGCCCCCCCCCCCCCGCCGACACTTTTCATCTTCAAATAGTATTATTAATCAAATGTTTTGTAAAAAGCATCTGGGGAAAAGACAAAAACCAAAAGACAAAAGAAGAAGAGAGTTGACAAGTTTCATAAACTGAAATGAAACTTGAATAGTGAAGCTCATAGACGACATATATTTATGAAATGATAACCATAAAATAAAATCGATAAATGTAATGAATGTAATATATTAATAAAGGCTAGCTATAAGCAGGCGCGTAGCCAGGAATTTGCCAAGGGAGGGGCGAAACTGTAGATTCGGCATATCAAACTATCTAAGCGTAGCGCCACCATGATTGGCGCGAAGCGTACAAGAAAATTTTGGCTGAAAATGCCTCCCAGATCGCTGGAAATGGCACTTCCCAGGCCTTGTAAGTTGCATCTTAGCATTTTCTTTTTTGAAAATACTAGCGATATCATAAAAACATTAAAAAAATAAATAAAAAATATGCTCAAGGGGGGGGCGGCTGCCCCCTTCGCCCCCCCCCTTGGCTACACGCCTGGCTATAAGCATAGAATGTTTGTATTTTATTGCCCATTTCGGCAAAAACCCCAGCCCGTAGCCAGGAATCCTGAGATTGAGTGGCACTGAGAAATTTAAAGAGGGGCACTATAACAATTTAAGAAGGGGGACGATACTAATTGTTTCATGTAAACTTGTAAAGTTTCTGTACATATGGTGGTATTACAGATGGAAAGGGGGGGGGGAGGGGTGCGGCACAATAGTCTGCACGGGGAAGGAGAAAGATACATAATAAATGATATCATTCAATTAAAAACACCAGACATTTTTCACAGTAGTATTAATCATACATGCAAAAAAGCAAAGTCGGGTATATTTTCGACTCTTTTCGTCATTATCTAAAACAACAAAAATGGACTGTAATTAATCTATAATGATCTGTACATTGATGTGAGAAGTAAGAATCAAATAATATACTGCACAAAATTCCACCAAATAACTGAGAGGGGGGGGGGGGTTAGCCGTTTACGCCAGAAAGTATAGTAGGTATATACATACCGCTATCACGCCGAGGCATACGTTAGTACGTTAAGAGTATACAAGAACATGGTTTCGTATAAACCCCCCCCCCCCGGCCCAACTCCCCTTCTCCTCTCTCTCTCTCTGGTATGGGCACGAGTAAAAAGCTCTATTAACGCGAGTACAGCTGAGTACTTGATCTTTCACTAGTAGTATCCATAAAGGTGAGTACCACTACACAGGCAAAAGTTTCCTTGAATACGGGTACACGTATATGGGACTCACTATACCAGTCTGCGCCGAGGTGGAAATCAACAAGTTCATGAGAATTTATTTAAACTGTTGCATAATTGATCTTTTAAGTCTCGAAATACATGATTAGTTTTCTTGAAAAAGACCCACCTCTCCTCCTTAACGTCACATTTAGTCTCCTGGACTTATCCCTGTAACATTTCTTGTTGGGTGTAGGTGGGCCCCCTAACATTGGATGAGTTCATAAACCATGAGTTCAGAAATCATGAGAATTTATTTAAACTGTTGCATAATTTCTCATTAAGTCTCGAAATACATGATTATTTTACTTGGAAAAGGACCCACCTCTCCTCCTTAACGTCAAATTTAGTCTCCTGGACTTATCCCTGTAACATTTCTTGTTGGGTGTAGGTGGGCCCCCTCCCCCCTAACATTGGATGAGTTCATAATTATATACCGACACATTGTATAGGAAAAATGTACTTTTGTCTTGTGTAGGTGGATCGGTAAACGGGGGGTAATTCCATGGACCCCGATTTATAAAATGTGCTTCTAGACCTAATACGAACGATCCCGGATTTGATTTATTAGTTTCACCTAACGTTTGGCAAAGCGAAACTATGGAACCTTGTTTTATGCAGTTTCTTCAAAAAATGATAAAAACAAAAAACCATTGCACGCAATGTTACTTTCACTATCTTTACATATCTTAATGAAAATGAATCAATTCCTCTTTCTTAAATATTATGCATGCGTCGTTCTTTAAGTCACCATAGACGTCGTTATGTATTTGTATACCATTAAGGGTGGGGGGGGGGGGGACATTTTGACAATTATGATCAAAATTATGTATATCAAGGCCTACTCCTTGTACAAATTGAGCAAAAAGAGAATACATACTTAAAACTATTGTCTTAAATTTTTATATTGAATTCCCGTCCTTAATATATATAAATTTAAGACAATAGTTAAGTATTTATTCCATATTTGTTCAAATGTATATGAGGTTTCGAGCCTCTGGACATACAATCAGCGTCCATAACCTAGTTGGTTAGGGTGTCCGCGTACAGAGCGGGAGGCCCGGGTTCGAATCCCGGTGGAGGCTGGAAGTTTTGTCACTGTTCTTGATTTTCCAACTCATTACGATTTTCAATTATATATATATATATATATATATATATATATATATGTGTATATATATATATATATGTATATATATATATATTTATATTATATATGTATTTATAACTAATTTTGACTTAATATTTGGAACTGAAATGTTTCTGCTCATATTTTCTTTAGTTGGCTGACCGTATTGACTCGACGGGGCTTGTAAAATTCATGACCAATCACAACATAAAGACCTTTTATTCAAATTACTCTCTTTATATCGATATCATTTCATGAATCGATATTCTTATATTTCTTCATTGAATGTTAGATTGAAGAAAGAAAGTGTTGTTCGCAAATGTTTTCTGGAAGTCAAATATCGTCATTATTTAATTGATTAATAAAAACTTAACTTTCGTTTGAGAAATAAATAGATCCTGCTAGGTTTCAAACGTCAGGCCAACTTACTTTTACAAACATTCTCTTACCCAGGCTCTCTAGTGGATAAGCAGTTTGCTAACAGTTTTATTTTATTTTGAGAAATAAATACTCAGTAGTTTTGCTCTAAAGTGTATATTTATTTGTAATTAATTCTAAAAATGTTGAAAGTATCGACAAACCAGAACAATATAGACTTCATATTGCGTAAGGAATCAGTTTTCACCTCGCCCAAGTAATTTCAGTTGCGGAAAACCTGTATGGCAAAATATGCTCCCATATTACCCCGGGCACCGTGGTTACAATTCTCACTGTTGCATTTAGTCTAAGACCCCCTTCCCTCTTTTGTGATTTTAGCAATGTAATTTACATATTCTATACTGTGTTCTTTGTAAAGAGGGCAGGTATGTATAAGAAACAGGTTCTCGGTTCTGCTTAAGTATTTTTCTTTAAATAATTTCATTCCCTACCCCGTTCCTTTAATCCTCCCTTTGTCCCTCCACTGTTTATCTCCTACCTCTCCTCTTCCCCTGTTGCTTTCTTCTCTCCATCCCTTGTCTACTAATCCCCTTACATGTATCTCATTGTGTTCACCGTGCTCATTAACCTGTCTGTATTCTGTGCGTGTTTTTGTCCCTTCTGTTACTTGTCATTTAGCCTCTGCAGAAGATCCTGCTAGGATCGAAACGTCAGGCCAACTTACTTTTACATATTCTTTAAATAATGGAAAAAATCAATTCGTGATTATTTTGCAGGATTCCCCATTTCCGAACATTTCAATCTTCATAGAAGTTCTCTCAAAGACTTAAAATATATTTTAATTGCCTCTAACTTCGAATCCGTAACTGTATGTAAAAGAAATCGATTGAATCTTTCGTATTAAGTCTCACTTCACCCTCCGCAACAATGACTTGGGACCCCTAAACAACTATATACCAGTTCTACAAACATTTTAAATCCGTTCTTCCTATTCTTTGTTCCTTAATCCGCTCTTGTATGGTCACGGTTTATTTGGTATTACTTCCATCAGTGCCCCCCCCCCCCCATCCTATAGAGTCATTCTTCCATCGTGTTATATTTTGTACTTTTCATTCCACTGCCAAGTACTGCTGACGAAGGTCCCAAGGGGACCGAAAATTTCAATATATTTTCTAAAACCGTATCTCTTATTTGTCAATTATAAGTCATATCTTATTTCTCTGGATTTATCTAATAATAATAATAATAAAAATAATAATAATAGAAGCAGAGAAATAAGATATGACTCATAATTGACAAATCTCTGCTTTTGTCTAATGATATATCATAATTAACTGGGAAAATGCATTTAGCTTCTGAAGAAGATCCTGGTAGGATCGAAACGTCAGGCCCTCTTACTTTTACACATTCTCTTACACAGGCTCTTTAGTGGATATGCAGTTTGCTGACAGTTTTGTTTTATTTTGATAATAAGTAACTATATACATATATTGAATAATTTCTTGAAAATCAATCGCAAATGTTTGAGGAATATTTGATTAACTTTATTATCTAACTGTTTGATCGAAGTTTGATCTAACTGTTTTATGTCTTAGACACGCATTTCTGTCGGCTACAGTTCTCTCATAGATTTATAGCTTCATATTTAAACGAACAAGGGGCGGTTACTCGCAGAAGTCACCTTAACTTAACAGAATCACTTTTGGCAGCAGTTTTGTCTTCATTATAATTTAGTTCAAGAATAAAGAATAATTTCAGTTCTAGTAATGCTTTCTATAGCTATTCCGGTTTTTTTTATTTTTTTATTAAATATATCAGTGTTTTTAGTCATTATATTGTATGCACTGCAGTTCGGATTATCACAAATAGTGAATGTGTCAAATACGTTTATCTTCTGTTTTGTTATGTAGTTATTATTTTCACTGTCGATGTATGCATTATTCACGGCCAACTATAATGTCAAGTAATACTAATTTTAAGAGATGGTTTGTACTGAATTACATGATTAGATTAACAACTTTTTTTCCTATACAGCTATGATGTTGAGTTGATATCGGGGACAGTGATCACGTGATCTTGGAGATGGTGTGTCTAGTACTGGTATCACACTTCTATGGATCGAACAGACACCATTATGTGTACGTCGGCAAGTTGAAGATGACAGTTATCATATAAATTGTGAAGCCTGACGGAAGATCACACTGGCATTCACCATCATATTCACGAATGTGAGCAAACTCGAGAGAATTCATATAGTTGCAGCTGTGAAACAAAAGAAGAAAGAAAGAAAGATATGGAATTGTGAATATTATTAACAACCAACAAGAAAATAAAAAGTTAAAAAATGAAATATATTGATGTTCAAATTACAAATCTATATTAATCATCTAAAGGAATGAAAACACTTTATGCGACTAGACCTCTCCTGCACCTTCTACATCGGCCCATGTGCCGCCCAGGAGCGCAACCACCTTTTGTTTTGTCCTGGGCTAGGGTCATCCAGGGGAGGAGTCTAGTGAGAGTGGTGTCCTCTCACCTTTGAAAGATTTGGTAGTAGGGAGGGTCCTGAGATGCAAACTGGTGCTCCATTTTTGCAGTGACTTTTCAAACGATCTCGAACAGGTATTTTCGACTGCATTGTTACGTTTTATACCGCATCGATAACATGTAATATATTTATGAACTGTACACTAGGAATTGTTGTAATATTATGTGACAGTGGGGAGGGGTGGTGGAAGGTCTCTCGGATGTTTTTCCAGTGGGGGGGGGGGGCTAAACAGCCAGTAGCATTAACGATTGTGCCCCAAAAGCCACCACTTTAGGGCATGGACAAACCGGTGCCCCCTCCTTAGCCCTGTATACCAATACATTAGTCCTGTGAATGCCACTGTAAGTTGTAGTAAAGTTCAAAATATAGCGCACATTTCCACGTTCTCAACTGTTTCACTTCACTTCTTGCAATAAAAGTCGACCAATGAAGCTTAAACGAAAATATTATCGATGAAGGCACTTTCTTTGACTAATATCTCTCTCTTTGATTGCATTTACCTCTAAATTAAATGCGTGTGTGTGTGTTTACAGAGGGAGGGAGACGCCCCTGATGGATGTGCTGCAAGTGGGATTTTCCAAGTAGGATTTTTTTTTTCAAGAACGAAGATATTTCGGTTTCAAACAACAATAAATGCTACCGTTATCTTTTGTACTCCAACACATTTAATTTTATTTTTGTCTTGGTAAAGGAATGTATTTAAATATTACAAAATTACATCGAAAGGAATTCCCAGTGCCTCTTTCACTGAATGGGAAGTGGGAGTAAAAGTGGGAAGAACAATACAAGGTTGTCAATAGAACTTGAAAGTAAAAGTATACATGTTTATACTTTTACATGGAATAAGGGCGTCAACCACCCTGGACGGAGGAGTGGCGTCCCCATGGTTTGTTTATCGCGGGAGAGCGTGGACAGTATCGAACGTTTAGCAAGTTACATAAAACCATGTTATGCTGTTTATAAAACAAAGGGCGCAAATTTATACCATAGGAAATTTCTCTCGGCAGAAATTATATCCTCTATCTGGGCGATGTTTTTTATGAGTTAATTATGAAGAATATTGTTTTTTACGAATTTGACGAAATTTGTCGGTAGTTTTGGGCGATTCTGTGCCTTCATAATGCGTGCAACTAAGTAAATTTAGCTTTGAGGCTACTGAGGACTCATAAAGATGGAAACTCAGTCCAGTAAAGGGAAAGAGAAAATGTCGGAGGGAGGGGGTGGCTCAATGGCAACAGCACGACGCATGGCGTTCACTGATGTAGGGTGCTCATTAAATATGGATGGGCCCGAAAACTATTGAATACAGAATAGTATATTCTGTTTTTTTATGATTAAGCTACGCAAGAAGAAGAAGAAACAGAAAAAGAAGAAAGAAGAGTTTAAGGGTAGGGTGTGGGTGGCTTGCGACGCTTCTTGATATAGTATTTACGGTACCGACGCAACGATCCCGAGTTTAACGGAAACAGTGTTCATTTTCTCAGGATAGATGGCTTTTGCAATGTTTTTTGTTAAATCCTTGTCCTAAAAATAGACCTATAAAAACGTCGATGTTTATATATATATATATCATTTGGATATAAAGTATGGAATTTTGTTGTTGTTCTATCGACTTTTTTTTGGCTATGAAATCAGGTCAGGTCAGGTCAGTGGTATAGACATGTAAAATGTTAAGAAGGAAACATTTGTCAATCACATGCTGTTTCATTCATGGCTTTTCAGAACGAGATTCTTTGAGTGAACTTTCATCCTATCTGATTTCAACAGCTTATTCTATTCTTATCGATGTATTCATTCACAACAATTTACTACAAGATGTGCGTGCGTGCGTGCTTTCATTCGACTTAAGTAATTAAAGCTCAAGAAAACATCTTCGGAAACTCCCCTAGTTACTTTCATACTCAATCAACTTTGGTACGGGGGTGGGATATTACCTGAGATAACGGACTGTGAATCTTAAATGTCTTGATGATTTCCGCCCCCTCCCCCTCCCATCTAATGTACGTTTTCCTGATATCATCTATACTGTGATAATATCCTATTTATATATATATATATATATATATATATATATATATATATATATATATATATAAGGACTATATATAATGTACGCTTAGTGAACGATTACGCGGCTGCTCTTTTGAAAGGTATACATAGAAAAAGAAACAAGAGCTTTGCACATTTATACGTGGTGTATCCAGGGACTTCATCCAGGGACTTACACCGTGAGAACCGGCTGCATGCTTCAGTTTGTGGCGGGAGAGGCATATTTTGTCACGTTTTCTAAGTTTTTGATAACGGACTGTTTACACATTCCAGAGACTTTACCTCTCCTCCTCCTCCTTCTCCTCCTCCTCCTCCTCCTCACTCCACTTCTCCGCTGCTTTCTCCCCCCTCCCTCCCTCTTTACCCCCTCTCCCTCCCTCTTCATCGCCCGCCCACGTTATAGCCTTGCGGAATCTATGGAATACTGAGTTAATTCTTGCAAATCTGGACAGAGACCGAAAACCTTGGATAGCGTTTTTACGCCGCGAAAGTTTCTCGAGTTTCCACCGTGGGAAGCTAAGGTTGTAAGTCTGTAAGTCATATTAATATTTCGCATCTTCAACTATCAATAAAAAGATATGCCCCTTATAGCCATCTGAGGCTCATCAGTTTAAGTGGCTGTACAAGTAAGGCTAACAAACAGGCCGTTAGGTTGAGTTGTTCCTCAGACCATGGAGGTAAAAACAGACCCTCATGCTCAGACGTGCTACGCACAACTCCAAAACAACGTAAGAATTTGATAACTTAAAATAACATGAGGTATTGATTTGCATCCAAGGGCCCAGGGGTTGTTTAATGAGAATTTTATAGAAGCAGTGGATTAACATTAGTATTGAGACTTGCACTGAGGAAGTGACGTCATCATCAATTAGCGCTAAAAGGAGCGCATCAAGCGCATTAAGCGCTAAAAGGAGGATACCAGAGACCAGAGATTTGGCATATTTTATGTATGAATATCTTACAAAGCAAATTAAGTTATATGGAAGTATTTACTAGCACTTGGAATTGTCTTATCTCTTGGACTAAAACATAAATTCTGCCTAACTAAAATAAAGAACTAACAAAAAATCTTTAAGCTATTTGGAAAACCACTTTCATGTGTTTTTTGATCTCTTGAATAGATGATTAGCCGGATTTGGTACGGTGTGACACTGTAGAAATCCCCCTCCCGAGTATCCTAATCGGGGAGGGGGAATTCTACTATAGTGTAGAAGCGTATATCTCGGTTACAATAGTGTCACGAATATCTCCCGGATAAAGTACTCAAGGTGAAGGGGATTCTATACATTTTCAAACCGGATACACTGTAAACAAAAGGCTTAAAATATTGGTCAATTTTCATGCAATTAATTTCATGAACTGAACTTGAACCTTATAAAGTCAAAGTGACGTCACTATACTGCTGTTTGTTTTCGCATCTTATAGGTGCATGTAAAGTATTTTACTTTTCCAATTATTCCAATCAATGATACTTGCTCCTTTATATAACCTTTTGTTAACATAAACAATCTCTAAATTTGTTGGCAAAGCCGTTGGCAATTTGAGATTGAAATTGCTGTACTGGTGAAACTGATGACGAAACAGATCGCACATTTGACCATTAATGAACTTAATCTGGGTCAATAGTATCAAAAACAAAACAAACCCTCAGCATCGCAACATCCGTGTGTGAATTAAAGAGTTAAATTGTGCACGAGCGTATTACTGTTTTGGTCATTCTTGGAACATAGTTATTTAACTTCATAACGGAGGTCATAGAGGACAGATGTAGCAAAAACAATTGTGGGAAGGTGGTTCATGTACACACAAAACGAATCATAAAATACATGATAAGACTGTGTTAATTGAGCCTCATTCTTCGCTATTACTGTTATTATTATTATTATTATTTAATCAAGTCTATTTCCTGTCATTAAGCAAACGAAACATATGAAATTATGAACTTTGCCACGTTATGTATTTCCTGTTCTATATCAACATATTATACACGAAAGCGATGAGTAAGATATATGAGTTGCATGGCTTTTGACCTTACGGAGCTTGAACTACCTAAATCCGATGATGAACTGCCCAGCATAACTTATCTCGCAACCATAAACGGTTGAATGTTGTAGACCTATAATATTAGTTAATTTCATTAATGATAAACATATGTCTAAAATCTTGAGTGATTCCATTTGATATATCTGTTCACTTTAATCAATACATAAAGATTAACATTTAATTGCCCAGTCTTATACAGCGTATTTTGTAGATCGGCAACTTAAGACCTTTTTTTTTTTTTTTTTGGTGTGTGTGCAAACTTTTAGGTATGAATTTATTATTACCGTAAATAACTGTTGAAGTTAATTAACAGCTAGTTACACACTTTTTTGGACAGGGGAAAACCTTACGTGAGTTCGCATCAATCATAGCAATATAAATGGAATGTTGATTGTCGAATGTGGTTATGAAAAAAATATAGATAATTCTAATTCACCCAGAGCAGACCTCGAACATAATTTACAAAAATGACGACGACGACGACGACGATGATGATGATGATGGTGGTGATGATGATGATGATGATGATGATGATGATGATGATGATGATGATGATGATAATAATGATGATGATGATGATAATAATGATATTAATGATAATAATAATAATATTAATGATAATAATAATAATGATGATGATAATAATAATAATAATAATAAAAATAGTAATGATAATAATAATAATCATCATCATAATAATAATCATAATCATAATCAATAATCATAATCATAATAATCACGATGATGATGATGATGATGATGATGATGATGTATATTTTATATAGTCTGGTACCATATTATTGAATGCCTCCCAAGTCAAGAGAATAATTGTAAAAGATATTTCGTCACGTCGGCAAAGCAAGAAGAAGGAGCTGTTCATTAGAAGTATCTACATCCCGTAACCAATGCAGACGATGGTAGGGTTGGCGTCTCCTTTGACATGCAGCTTTATATTAAGTTCATTTCTTATCTAATTAGCATGAAAGATACTTTCATACCGTTGTAACTGATCGATTGATTTGATAATGTTCACAGAAAAAATAAATAAACGAATAATGTTTGCATAGTCAGTGATTTTAGCAGCTGCTCTCATGTCGTTAAAAAGCGTGTCAGTTAGAGCCTTCACTGCACATGCGCTTTGAAGAATTTATCCAGACCGATCGATCCTCGGCAAACATCGTCATGGTGGCATGTTGTTTACTTCTCAATTCTTCTTGAAAAAAAAGTACACTTCATTGACGTTTTTCATCACCTTATTCTTTTAATAATTTATAGACCGTGTGACGTTCAAGATTACGTCATTTAACGGTTGCATTAAGGAGTTTATACTCGTTGCCATGGTAAAGAAGACCGTCAGAAATCAAAGATGGATTTGCGTACAGCGCGATTATTTCTATCCATTTTCGTTAAAATCAAGCGATTCGTTTTGTTTTCTGACTTCTCCTTCAGGCAGAGAGGGCTTAAGTATCAATCAATTTTTATTTAAACACCTCCGTTCTTTATTTTTAGATCGACAAAAGGACAAAAAACGAATGATGAAGGCAAACATTTATATCTCCTCCAACAAAAATTGCATTCCCGAGGGAGAGAACGAGGTTAAGCTTAATTGTAAAGATAAATGTTTGCGATGGCAGCCAAACTCTTATCAGAGAATTTCAGTTAAAGAGTTTATCGTTCTTGCCGAAACAGAAATCGAATCAAAACAATTAGTTAGTAATGAAAACTGTATAAGACACAACATCAGGAAGTAGTTTTTATAAGGTCGACCCAAATAAATCGTCTTATGATTATTTGTGTAGGTGATGTTAACAATATTGTACGGTAAACTGCTCATGATCATCAGCGTGGACTGCAGATTGCCTTGCAAGGAGACAAAATGGTCCTATGCCAGTGACATCTAACTTTATGGCATTTGTTTAAAATTCAAAACCCCATCACTTCTGATCTCCTTCACTCAACGAAACAATAATTATTCTTTTACCCCTGACCTTTGACCTCAGTCGACATCGTTACTATTTGTTTCGAAAATACTTAACAGTTAACTTGTGATGATTGCTGTACGCTATCAGGTCTTTGAACCTAGTATTAAAAACAAAAGTTATGCATCAAAAAGCTACCTTGACCCGTGACCTCAAGTTGCTTTGGTAACCACATATATTGAAAGTACTTTGCATTCTTATTACAGCTGTGAATCTGGCAAGTCAATTAAACTTTTTCTTTATAAATTTGACCTTCGAATTCCAACCTTTCACCTGTCGTCGACCTTTCAACACAGTTAAGACCACAGTTATCCTTTCGTTCTGGAGGTCTGTGAGACACAAGTCCCCATCATATGACACCTTCTTTCCAAGTTTGAAGAATATTGTCTAAGCCGTGTAGGAAGAGTTTTAACATTTGCTTTTGAGAAAAAATTCCAGGTCTTAGTGGATTCGGAAAGTCTGTAATCAAAGAGACCGCCCCCCTAAAAAAGGGACCCAAATATTGATCTCATGGGTTCTTAATAAGTTGGGGCACTTTACTTGTCTTTGTGTGGAGCTGAATATTGTGGGTATTGGACCCTTACAAAACAAATAGACAATGCATTCACCTTTAAATTATGCTAAACGCAGCTAGAATTCGGTGATCACGTCAACCCATGAAACCAAACCTAACTGAAAGTCAAGGGCGGCGGAACCGGGGGGGGGGGCACAGGGGGCACGTGCCCCCCACTTTTCCTCAGGTTAAAAATGTGCCCTTTTTCTACATAAATATTTCTAAATAAAAAAAGAGTTTACAAAGCGAAACCCACGTCGAATGAATTATTTCGGGAAGTTTTAAATGTTTACTACCACAGGCGTAAGAGCCCAATTTGATTTGGGGGGAGGGGGGGCTGTAACGACTTGCCCGAAAAATATTACCAAAATTTTTCGCGCGCTATGCGCGCGTTCAACATGTTCATGTGCATATCATATAGGCATGCGTTGGTTATTACATCGCATGCCAATAACTTACAATCATTTGCCGTGATATAACCCTTCCAAATTGGTTATAATTATTGGCAAAGTCGTTACAATCATAATGATCATAATAATATCAGTTTAACCATTGAAAAACACATAGAAAATTATTTTTCTTTCAGTATTTTCACATATTTCATTTGCTTTCATGCATGTATCGATCGCGTGTGCAGGGACTTGGACTTTATAATGATTTCACCTCATTTTGTCTTTTTCCTTGTTTCCCAATTTGCACATTAGATATTGCAGTGCTAGTATGCATTGTTTCCTTGAGGGGGGGGGGGGGGTGGCGTTGATGGAGTGATGTGTATACGCAAATAAGATAATACAATAAGAGTTATAAAGGGTACTAAATATCAGGCTGCATCAGTCCAATCGAATTTCTGCAAAGTGCCCTTCGACGTTGGTGCCCCCCACCCCCAGATTAAAAGTGCTTCCGCCGCCCTTGCTGAAAGTCAATCCATTGTTATATAAATACACCTATATGTCAACGAAAGATGTTTTTACGTTTCGTAAATATTGAACCCAATACCAGTAGACGACAATTACCGTTTGCCTCGACAAAATCAAATTGTGAAAATGTGCAATGCGTTGTAAACATGTTATTTAAAGCCATAACATTCTTTTTGTTGGAATTTTGAGTTACTTCTGGTGTATATTTGTATATCTTGACATACCACTGCGCACTTTTATAGCTACAACTTTGTACAAATGTACAAGCTTGTTTTCTGTAATTGTATCATTACTCTTCTGCAAGTCCCATATTTGTAGGTTATGCTAACAAAATTTTACTTCCTTTCACCTCAGACAGAAAGATCCAAACGACGCTTCCCATGCTACGTAAAGAAATGTGAATCAAGTTTTACAATATTTATATTTACAAACCGGTTGATTTACATATTATGATTGGTCCAATATTTCTATGTTGAAGCAACAACCAATCAGAGGACGCCTCTAGTTCCTGTTCGCCCAGTGGCCAATGTTTTTATTGTCATAGCGATGTTCTAGCTTCACGTATATTGCACGCAATTCAAGCTTATTCCTGTTCAAACTGTAGAAGAGAAGTGGTATTCTGCAAAGCACGTGCGAATGAACACTGTCGATGTGTGGCCAACTGGCTTTGACAAAGGATCTGATAATATCCGACAAAACAAAGCAGAAAATCTAAGGGTACCTTTGCAAGCAAGATGTGGTAATGGACCTAATGTTAGGTCTAATAGTGGTAGGAAGTAGCCATAAACCGTTGACTTTGTGTTTTCGTAGTAGTGCTTTGGTAATGGATGTTAACAGAACGACCGAATCAACAGAGCGCGAAGAATCCTTTGTTGTCAAATTTGCCCAAAACTCAACACAGAAAGAAGAGACTGAAGAAAATGCACCGAATTCAGGCACAGATTTGCAACGAGCCTTCTTAGCCTTTAAGAAACGGCGGCAAGTAAGTTCTGTACCTTATTTTTGGAAGATATAAACAATTTTTCAAAATTTCGCCCAACTGGACCTAGGCCTAGCCTAATGTTAGGCCTAATTAAGCGTACAGTAGATAAAAATCTTGCTAAGTTACGGGGCCGTGATTACTTTGCTAGGCTGCTAGCAAAGTTTAAGTTAAAACCTATAAAATCTCCTTCTTACTTTGGACATAATTGACTTGAAAATTTGGTTGACGAAAAGAAAGTATGTGCGACATTGATCTAAATTCTAAGAAAAATTTATGATGTTGCAAGATTATTAATTTATAGGCCTAACTTTGTCAGGGGCTTACATTTGTTGGATTGATAGGAGATTTGATAAGTGATATTGTTCAATCAATAAACAAATTCATAGTGCATTGATAGTTACATGGGTGAACATTAATCTTCAGCCTACAGTTAAACAAGACTATGGTCTGTTGGTACACATAGGCCTACATATAATAGCTCTGTAGGCCTAAACAGTTAAAACCAAGCTACCTAGTACCAACAGACCAACTTTCAATTTGTATTATATGCTTAAGGAGAAAGCATACTCCATTGTTGGTTAATTCAGTTGGCTCCTAAAACTACTGGTTAATAACTCCTACAAAGCTGGAGAGTGCTAAAGCTATTACTCTGGATACTTCAACAAAGCAGTAGATCTGTGCAAAGTTGTAGGCCTTTGCCAAATGCAGAGAAAAGTTTGAAGAAAATCTCAGGAAAAGTTTCTAAGTAGTCTTCTCTCCCATGGATTATTGTTATGCAACAGTTAGCAGATTGTTATATGAAAAGACATAAGTAAGACAGTAAGAACGACAGCCTGAGAAGAAGAAGACGACAGACATGAAGACAAGAAACAAAATAGGAACTGAGTAGTAAGAAACATTAACTTAGCTGCATACTGGTAAAGTATTTTGATGTCAGCAAAATCTTGTAATCTGATGTGCGATACTTTCACCAGGTCATTAGCAGGGATTTTCTTGTTTTCTCTTCGGCACAGAAGTTAAAAATGTCGTGTGCAAAATGTACAGTACAGCACGTGTCAGTTATAAATTGTTCAGTTTTTGTTTTGTTCTGAATATAAATGCATGACCTCTTGGTTCTTGGAACAATGATGATCCCACTGTATAGTGAGGTGAAATTAAGTTCAACAACCTGCAGTGAAACACTCTCTATGTTGCAACATGAGGGCTGCAATAAAAGAGTTCTCCCGTTCTTGCTTATTCTCTTCTTACGTACAATATGCGAAAAACTGAAAACTAGTCCTAAGTGTACACTTGCAAAAGAAGCAAACTCATCGTCAGCTGACCATTATCACAGGGCATCAATATAGATTCATCATCGATATTATTGCCGACATTCTTGTATGGACTTTGCTTAATGTGGTTTTAATTTATAATGGAAATCAACAACATGGTGAATACTACCACAAGTGATGCAATCCGTGAGGGCAGCATACAGCAGGATGTGAGAGATGACGATGTGAAATTTATGTCGCAGTTAAGTTTGCCATGATTGTGTAGGTGGACAGCATCATAGTACGACGACGTGGAGTATCGTGACTTCCCAGAATTTATCCCTTTCTATTCTTAATGTTTTTGTTACTGCAAGGAAAACATTTTGCAAGGATTTACTTTTGTACTCCCTTGGAATGTTTAATTTTCAGGTAGGAGGGACGTTAAGTATTTTGCAATAATATCTGCAGCCTGTTTGCGTTTGTAATTTTAAAGAGGGTAATCTTCATTGTTAGTTAATACAGTAGTTGTAATGTTTCTCTACAGTAGAAATGTGTTTCTTGATATCAAAAAGCTATTCTCAATATGTTACCTTTTACATCAATTTTCAGTCGAGATAGTATGCACAAAAACGTTTGTCTTGGTTTACAAAATGCACGATCACTTTTGCTACGTGAAAAATATGAAATAAAACACCCCTAGTGAGATTTAATGAGGATATACTGTCCTGATAATCAGGGGCAAATTTAAATGACGTTAATATATGCAAATTTGGAAAGAGAGCTTTAAATACAGAAGAAAATTTACACCTGCAATTGCAAATGTGGGT
This sequence comes from Apostichopus japonicus, assembly GCF_037975245.1. Classification (NCBI taxonomy): domain Eukaryota; kingdom Metazoa; phylum Echinodermata; class Holothuroidea; order Aspidochirotida; family Stichopodidae; genus Apostichopus; species Apostichopus japonicus. Next base: position 24,433,448 of record NC_092571.1, read on the forward strand.
AAAATGTGGCACCACTTCGAAATGGATTATGTAAAGAATCAGATAAACTGTAAAAGTTAACAACAAAGTGAAGTTAAATGATGCATTAAATCAAAATGTTATCAAGTGTTTTTTTTTTACTTTTACAAGTATGTACATTAAGGAAAACTCTACCTATCCCACTAAAATTAGTAATATCACACAATTTATGTTTTTGAAACCCTGATTGATTGATTTGGAATATGTTTGGTTTCCATTAATAGGCCCTTAATTAGAAGAACTTTGCGTTATCGTCATTGAAGAGAATAGGCTGGAGACAACAATATTTAAAAAAAAATTTGATTCTTACCTATAGTAAGTTTATTCATACTTAATAGGTCAAAAGAATTGTCTCTAATTATTAGCTCACTAAAATAATTAATAGTTTGCAAAGCTGTGTTCATTGAAGTTTTCTGACCATCAAAATTATTCTGAGACATTGAAGAAGAATTTGTTGTGAGGTTGGTAGAGCTCTATTAAAATTATCATTGATGTTTAGTGTGATTACAATTTTGGTTTTCTAGCCTAAATTTTAGGAATTTTTTGGGATTCGTATTTAAATAAAGATACAAACCAAAGACAATTGACCACTTAGCTGAAAAAAATTGAGGTGTTAAATCTTTTTTCCTCATTTTACTAATCATTATTTAGCTCAACAAATAGTCCTTAAAATGGCCACCTGATAGAATAATGATGTCATTTAAAAATTTTTTTATTCATGACTAACTTAAAGACTTTCAGTGTGAAGCTTGAAATGTCACAAGTATTTTTTTCAAAGCAAATTACAGATAAAATGTTATTTCCTTGCATAAATTGAGTGAGAAGAGGGAGAAGGTTAGTCCAGATTAACATGGTGACCAGACTGCTGAGGAGACATATTGCTAGGTATAGTTGCTATTTTAAAATCCACTGTGTGCTAAGTACTGTACAGTACTGAAATGCACACTAATATATAGGACAGGCAAATAGGCTTGGTCAAGTACGTCATAATGGAATAGCCAAACAGGCAAAAAGAATCCAAAACTTTCACAAACTAAAAATAAAACACTTTTTAGTGAAAAATACCAATATTGAATAGTTCCATAAGTCTTAAGACAATGCTTTTACAGCTTAAATTAATTTCACTTCTATGGGATAGAATCTTTGGGCATCTGTAATAGGAAGGAAGTAAGATGTTTAATTGCTGAGATATCAGCCCTAAAAAAATCAAGAAAATGCCTAAACGGTGGCGACAAACTGCGGATTTTCAAAGTGTGATAGATCGACCAATTTTGAAACAATGCAACTGAAATTTCGAGAATATGCTTATATCATATTGTTCCAAGCATACAATAAATTTGGTAACTTTTAGAAGAGGTGCTGGAACTACAACATACTCCAAAATCGTGTGATTTGATATGGAACAACCTACTTTATAGCACTATCTGCAATGAACATATCTGTCAGCCAAATCAAAACTAGTCATTTTTACTTCAAAAAGTATTAACAAGTCTGTCAGTCTGTAATTCAAGCTACTTTAAGCTCTGCATCTTATGCAGCATTAGGACAATTTAATTTGAAAAATCCTATTCAGAGTTTCAGGTATCTTGGTGATGTTGTACAAAAATAACCACAATTTTAGCTTTTATGATGATAAGTTGATAATATTCATATATTTCTGCAGTATTTTCTGTACCCACATACATGTACATACTACAGGTAAATAATACTGCAGTCTTACTCCATTGTCATGTGGGAGTATCCATTAAAAGACAATTAACCTGTTGCCTGTAAACAATTTTTGCCTAAATAAATCTTTTGTGGGAGTAGCCACAAAAGACAATAAGCATGTGAGCATCTTATAATGCCTTAAGATTATACACTCTCTCTAGACAATACTGAAGTATAGTAGTAGTTTTAATTCTAGGTGAACCCTTCTGTATTTTGCTTAGACTATTTCGTGCAGATTTCATGTTTCTTCTCTATTCTTGTCATAGAAATGGTATCACCTACACAGTATTTTGTGTTTTGATCATAGGTTTATTCATGTAAGTCATTTTATCCAAACCTTCAAAATGTAGCTTGCATATAAGGTTATTGGTGCCTGGGAAAGGAGAGGAAAAATTGGCTGGGTAGGGGAGGGGGTTGTACCTGTTACTCTGCTGAGTCTGCTCCTCTCAATACAAAAGGAAAGCATTATTGTTGTAAAATCTATTTGCTTTTAAGCTGTGTTTACTTAACTTTAATGATATGCATGCCTCCCTACCTCTTCCATTCTCTCCCCCTCCTCCTTGAAGTATAAAGTTTAAGCTAGATACTCACCCCTTCTTTCTATTTCCCATCCCTATCTTGAGAATATTTCTACAGACTGCAATGGTCAATCGAATGTCAGAAAAGCTTAAGGTCTACCTGACGGAAGCATCCTTAGATAATAATTAATTACAGTATGGTAATTTTGTATCTTCCACTGAGCCTAGACAGATCCCACAAAGCTCATTTGGTTGACCTGCAAAGTACTTAAAACTGTAAGCTATCAATATCAATTTGTTTGAGTATTTCTTTATCTAGTAGTATTCCATGCTTTACATTTTTGTAGAGCGCCCTCAGTATTGTAATGCAACACAGTCTGTTACTAGGTTACATGTTTTTTCAGCATCTTTCTCTGTTGGCATGAGCTGATTGTTGAGAGGTGTTAAATGTTATGACAACGGTCAGTAACTTGTGAAATGGTTCTTGCTGAAAGGGAAAAGTGGGGAAGGGAGAAAAAATGATGAGGGAAAAGGAGAGTGGGAAGGATAGGGGATGGGACTAGTCTGAAGGATTGGGTTTGGGAAGGAACATCAGAATTTGAAGGGATAGAGAATGGGATGCAAATGGGAAAGGGGAATATACACAGGAAGGGACAGGGTTAGGGTCAGGATATGTACAAGTGATGAGGACAGGGGGTGGGGAGGTGGTGTGGACAGGAAATGAACAAGAGGTGAGGACAGGGGATGGGGAGGTGGTGTAGACAGGAAATGAACAAGAGGTGAGGACAGGGGATGGGGAGGTGGTGTGGATAGGAAATGATCAAGAGGTGGGGACTGGATGGGGAGGTGGTGTGGACAGGAAATGATCAAGAGGTGGGGACGTGATGAGGAGGTGGTGTGGACAGGAAATGATCAAGAGGTGGGGACGGGATGGGGAGGTGGTGTGGACAGGTAATTATCAAGAGGTGGGGACGGGATGGGGAGGTGGTGTGGACAGGAAATTATCAAGAGGTGGGGACGGGATGGGGAGGTGGTGTGGACAGGAAATGAGCAAGAGGTGGGGACAGGGGATGGGAAGTGGTGTGGACAGGAAATGAGCAAGAGGTGGGGACAGGGGATGGGGAGGTGGTGTGGACAGGAAATGAGCAAGAGGTGAGGACAGGGGATGGGGAGGTGGTGTGGACAGGAAATGAACGAGAGGTGGGGACACTGGATGGGGAAGTGGTGTGGACAGGAAATGAACAAGATGTGTGGACAGGGGATGGGGAAGTGGTGGATATGGGATGAAGCAGTTGAAGGAATAGGGCATGGAAAAGTGAAGCATGAAGCATTTATTGTTCAAATTTTGTTTTATAGCAAATTTTGTCTAATAACAAAGTACTATGTGATTTCTCTGTACAAAAACTGCCAGCAAGTTGCCCATTTTGCATAACATTTTTGGATGTTGTAGTGGATAAATCATTCCCTGTAAAAAGGAATATATTGAAGAGGGAGGAAGAAAGTGAAAATGAGTGGCGGCGGCCAAGGACAATGTGAAGGAGAAAGGACAGGTGAGGGGAATGTAACTTAGGCGAGATGCGAATAGGATATGAAGAGGCAAGGGAAGGGGAGGAGAAAGGGAATTGGAAAAGGTTAACAGAATGAGTCAAAGGGAATGAGAAAGAGAGAATTAACAAAAGGAGAACATCAGAGGGAAATGGAGATGGGACAGTTTTGAGGGGATAGGGAAGCGAACGGGTGGGGGGGGGGTATGAGGGCAAGGAGGAGGGAGAAAAGCCATTGAAAGCAGATTCTTAATTTGTACTTGAAAAAGCTCTAGTTTAAATGGGTTGGTGTTATATTCTGGTGGACATTCAGCAAAAGCTGAGTTGGGTCAGCAGGAGTGTTTCATTGATGATTTGGCATTGAATGACCCTTCCATGAATGACCATCCTTGATATGTATGATGTGAACTGTTTTGTATGTAAGATATTTCTGATAGCCTTTCAATATATATATATTGGTTGTAAACTTGATGTGCCAACTCACCCCACTTCCTCCTTCTCCCACACATGAGTCCCTCCTCCTACTGGAATATACCCATGGAAATTTCTTGTGTGAATCTTCATTGACAGCTGTAGAAACTCTGGCTTGCAAGCATGCCTTTTTGTCTTATGAATTTTACTCCACATAAATGACAGTTTTTTTTAACCCTTGAGCTTTTTGAAGCATTTCCAGCTAGAGAAAATGATTTGAAAATACACTTAAAGTTATATATAAAGTTAGTCATGAGAGATATGTTACCACTATTACCATTGGATTGAGTGTTCAGCAACCACATTTACTGAGTAGTTTATTTTTTTTTTGGCCTGTTTACATACAGTACAGATCTAGTTGAAGTCTATGGGAACAGTGGGGATGAAGTTGGCCATACTCAATCTCTGTCAGCAACTTGAAAGACAAATGCATACATCCTTATAAATAGGAAAGGTATGAGAAGTATGCAGACTTGCAACCCAGAAAAAAAAGAGAAAAGAAGAAAGAATTATGTACAGTAGGTGGGTTCCCCCACTAAACTAGCGGGACAACAAGTGGTTGAATAAAACAAACTTATTAGTCTGACATTCTTTCAGTACACCCACTCATTTTGCCAACTTGGAGTACATCAATCCACTGGCACCCACCCTTTGGTTTGCCAAGCCCGTCCTACTTTTAATCCCCTTAAGACAAGGAAGGATTAAATGCACATATTATACTTAAAACTTTAAAGGTTCCCAAAAATATTTGCATGCAATTAAAATAACCCCAAGGCCAAGCAAGTTCTGTGAACTTTGGGCATGATTGACCTTTGGCCATGAAAGACTTGATTCAGGACTCAGGACTTGATTCAGAAAAAAAAAGAGTTGAAGGGGGGGACTCTGAAGGGGTATGGATGTACATTCCTGGCATATTTCAACAGCAGGTGTCCATTGTGTAAGTACTATGGAAATAGGGGCTCCAGTTTCTTTTACCTCAGCAATGCATTCCCATGGCTATTACTAACATACTCAACCACAGAAATATGCAAAGTATGTCATATATGCAATTGTTATTATTTTCCCACACAATAGGTAGAGTGAAGAGGTAACCATGCAGTATACATAAGCCAGTAACGGTACTTTATAACTATTATATCCTGCCAGCATCAAATTTATTTCCATACTTGGCATTTTTTTCCAGTCCGATATATTAAACTGTATTATTACTGTCCTAGACACAACTTCTACCTTGCTCTGATTTGCATGCTGGGAATACCTATAAATCCAAAAGTGTTCTAAATGCAAAACTAGAAATATTGTAGAACCTTAAAATACTGTAAATCTGCATAGTGTTTTATGATAAGCAAAACAATTAGAAAAAAAAACTACAGTAGTGATGGCATGTTGTTCCCTTCTGATCTCTCCTCATCCTTCCTCATCTATTCCTGCTGCTCTTTCCCACAGCCTTCCTCAACATCTCCAATGCAATCTTCCCATTCAAATTCAAGTAAAATATATTTAGCACCAAAACTGGGCAATTACAGCTCACTATAAACAATAATTTAAGATTGAATAAGAGAGGAAAAGCAGAGGACATGAAAGATTAATATGACAAAAGTTGAAGCACAAAAAAAAAATCAATCCTACAAAAAATTATACATAATACACAAGAGAATTTAACCACAAAGGAAATAAACCAATTGCACATTCCTTTCCTTACCTTTCTAATGCCCTTCTTCATTTCTCATGATCCCCCCCCCCCTCCTCGTACCCCTGTTCTTCTCAAGTCCTTGGTCCTCGCTATGAGCACTGCTTGTACTAAATCTACAGACCTACCATGGAAACCTTTGCTCGTGCATCAAGAACCACATTCTGTAAACCTATCTGGTCAGTGTTTAAATTAAAAAGAAAATCTAAATTTTACTCTTAATTTACAACCCTCGACAGTCCTCGTAATACAAAAGCTTTCCCACCAACTTATTGAACTCATGATGTAAAGTACAGAACATCCAAAACCCGACAATTTTCACAATCATTTCCTGATCTGGTAACAATGTATTTTTTTAATTTTTTTTAAACTTTACCTTGCATATTAAAGTCGGCTGAGTGATATGTGCTTTAATTTGCTCAATTGTTTGAACGAAGCCCTATTAAATCTCAATATAACACACTTAACATGTGATACATGTACAACAAGAATGTAGTGTATTAGTACGGTATACCTGTGTAAGCATCCATTTGGTCCAGTCAGCTATTAAAGTTTACAATACTCTCAATTTCCGGCGTCGTAAGCTTCCGGTATGGAAAGTGCAAACGCTTTCTGCTATGCATTATTGATTGAGCTGTGCATTGTCGATGCCCACTTATTTTTTTTTTATCTTCAGCGCTACAATATGAAGCTAATTTTGGCTTGTGCAAAAAGTGGCAAAATGGCCAGCTGGACAAAGCGTCAGGAGGGAAGATGAGGTTACACCTTGCATTTCCGTTTTGCAGGTGGTTTTGCAAACAGGTGAAGGTTTTCATTTTGGAAAATATGAGAAAGAGCGAGTTTCAAATGATGTGAAATCTTGCTTAAGTAGGAAATGGATCTGACACTAAAGTTAACCTGCTGTGGTTTAGAAAATAATCAATGTGGTCCTGAAGTAAAAGATAAATGTTTTTCCTCTAGATTTAATCGTAATTTATCCTTCAGAAAGTAAATCAATCGAAGCTGTTTTCGGAAAAAATGTTCAGTGTAATGAACAGCAATTCATGCAGTAATTTGTACAGTAAGATGGTGGAAAGTTAATTAATTCATTGCCAAAAATGGAATAAATAAAAACTAATAAGATAAACTAATAAAGAGGATGACCATCGTAACTGCTAAGTAACGAAAACCAAGTAATACTACAATATGCAAATTATCTGCAGAAGCATCTAACAATATTTGTGATTCATATGGAAAAATTTTATAAACTTGCACTTTCATTATGTAGGTTACTGTAGCTCAAGTTCTTAGGGTGAAACATAGGAAAGATATATGTATTTTCCATCTAGTACAACCTTCTTATGGGTGATCTGTCTGCAGTTGGGTTACTTCAAGGGAGATATGAAGGATTTCTGGAGATTGTCAAATTTGCAAGCTTCATCTCATTTATAGCAAGTACATACATAATACATGGCAATAAATCTTTTAAAGAAAACCTGTGAGAGACCTTCATGATGACACATTGAGACATACTTGTTCAAGTCTTCATCTTTTGTGTGTGAAATGAGTATTAAAACTGAAAGTATCCCCCTGATAGGAATATCTTAATTGTGTGGAGAATTCACTACTATCACAAATATCTCTTCACATATATATATATATATATATATGATGTAATGATGATACTTGGGCGTGCTTAACTTCTTTAACGGTTCACATGATGAAAATTGGCAAAGCCCTGAAAGGTGTGAAGTAGCTGTTAACTCGCTGACTCATCTAACAAATTAAGGACGTGACATCATTGTCCAACACAGACAGACCCAAGTACAGTACGCCCTGTACATGTCAAAGACTGTAAGGAAGAACTTTCATAACAGAGTACCAAGTGTGAAATCGTGGAGCCATGGCTATTATGTCAGCTGTGTATTGGAATGTCACCCATTCATAAAACTGTAGCTCAGTAGATAAATGATCCCTTTATAAACTTGCACGAGATCAATCTATTTGAGTTCCGGTAGGCTTTTCAATGGTGAGCATTCCACATAGGCTAGGGAATCTTTGTAGATCATTTGTATGGAAGGTTCTAGAAGTTCATTAACTTTTGTTTAAAATTATAGACTAAAGGATCATGGGACTTGAGTTGGGAACACAAAAAAAAAGCACAAACATGCACACACACACACACATACACAGTTTGCGCTAAATGACGCAAGCCTACGAGAAATGCAGCTTTTTGAGTTTGGCCGCAATGGTACTAGTTTTACTCAAAATTGGTAAAGTAAGTATTATCAAATCTACAGTATGAAATGTTTCCCCGCAAGGAAATGAGGGCAGTATTGAAGAACTTAGCATTCATAGACTCTAGATGTGTGACCCCCATACTGAAGGAGGCCATGAGCAAGTAGCTTTATTAAATTTACTTTGCTTCTCCACTTACCTGTCTCCCCACAACAACTGCACTCTCATTCAGATACTGTGTCTATAGTCATCTGGTCACGTTGGTGACATTGACCTCCCTACAGAGCAGGGTCTGGTCACCTCTGGTATATTTTTCGCATTATGAATAGATCTGCAGCGTGCATGATCTGGATACTGTACTTTTCAAAGTAAATTTGCATTTTTAATGGCAAATGCATAGAATTTCAACTTTTTTTTTTTACTGTATGAACATGTTGGTAGTTTAATTGAAATGATGTGTTGTTGTCTGTTGGGCTTTTGTAACCCGAGTGCAACAAACTATGTTGTCACTGTAGAAGCCTTTTTTTCAGCAGGGGCGAGAGCTGGTTATTCGATAAACACAACCACCTACTGAAATAACATTGGAATGATGATGTAACCTCCAGACCATGGAATGTGAGGGGTCCCACTGACAGGTGAAATGTGTAATCTGTACATACAGGATACAGTACATACCATCCAGATAACTTTCTGCATCTTCAAATGAGGAGATTGTCTGTTAAATTATACAGTCAATACATGAAGCACAATTATGTGGAATGCAAATTATGCAACTGATCATTATCATATACTTTACTCACTTCTGCATCCATTGGGGGAGGTGCGGCTTTCACATAGGTACTACTAATATTACCCTTACCGAAATCCCAGATCTGGCTTTATATCTGGTTTAATCTGGCCATATCAAGCCAACATATGGCCATATAAAACCAGATATACCTTGCTATGAAGACTATCCAGATTTGCAGATTAAGTTTAGTCTGGCCATATAAAGCCAGATATAACTTGATATACAGTTATTCCAGATATATGGGTTTTAGTTTTATCTGGCCTAGATATGGATGCCATAAAATTTAACCAGATAAAATTTATATGGGCCATACAAAACTTCATTTTATATCGAGCTATATCTGCCCAATTTTTTATCTGGCCAGATATAAATTTCAGATCTGGAGCAGATCTGGCCCAGATCTGGCCCAGATCTGGATTGTTATATCTGGCCCAGATCTGGGATTTTGGTAAGTGACATGGGAATGGTATCATTACTGAATCTACTGTCTATGCAATTGTTGTGTATAAATATTATGAACTCTAGGACCAAGCGTTTCTGCCCAGAATTATCTCTTCAAGAAAATGTTGGTAGTAACTTAAATTTGTGGGTGCTTGAGTTTCTTGTAACAACAACTTGTATAAACTTTTTACCAAGGAATGTGAAAGTTAATTTTCCTTCTTTAGTTTGATACATTCTGAGCATATTTTCACCAGTTATTTGGCCAGATTTTGTGAAACCAGGCTAAATCTGTTTCTGGCCAGATCCAAGTATAAATTTGGACCCAGTGCATCCTTAATACATTTGGCTGGTTCATGCTATCAGGAACTCTATTAACCACAATCTATGTCTGACAGGCATTGCACATTGGTGTATATTACAAATTAAGTCCTCAATTTATCAATACATAATCAAGTCTCATAACCAATATACGTTTCTCTCCTCATCTCTGTCAGCCCACACAAATCTTTCGTAACCTAACGTACAAAGACGTGTTACATAATCAAGTCTCATAACCAATATATGTTTCTCTCCTCATCTCTGTAAGCCCACACAAATGTTTCGTAACCTAGCGTAACAAAGACGCGTTACTGTGTTGCGACCCCCGGGTTTGGTTGCAAATAGAAACGGACAGGTCGTCTGCGGCAGTTGAACATTTAGACTATCCATCTATCTCTAGCAAGAACTCTTCTAAGGTAAATGTCACAGACCTCGCGGAGGATGGTTGGAAGCGGCGTGGATTATGACGACGTTTAACCCAATTCTTTCCCACTGTGTGCAATCTTTTGCCCCACCTGCTCACGTCTGTGTGTGTGAATATATATAGGTATTGGACCTTGATTTGTCTGTATTAAATGACTGTACTGTAGCTCTAAGTTAAAGCTACTGTACATGCAGTTGAACTAACGACGTCTGGCATTTCTGTAGACATTAAGTAACGACAACGATATTCCAAGATATTTTCAGATCTAGGGATCAATTGCATTTGTAATTCGCACAGGGGATACTTCAAGCCATGTTTAATATCTGTCATAATTTTGGATGGAGCATGTGGGATGAGATGAGTGGGCAGAGGGGTGGGAAAGGGGAGAGAGAGAGAAAATAAATGCTTGTTAGGACGTGTGTAGAAAATTAACGTCTGAAAGCAATGTTTAGTGTCAATTTGGTTAAAAATTTGTCTAGATACTAGTACAGTATCCAAAACAATTCCCGTATATCTCTAGGTCATTTACTGGCATTATTAGAGCTCTTGTTTCGAAGTCAAGTTTATTTCAGATAGTGGAACAACAGCAAAAGGTTTGAATTTATGTATAACTTTGCTCCTCGCTTTCCTGTCTCCCCACAACCTTAGCACTCTCAACCGTGCATAGAATGCACTGGTAACCTTGCTGTTTACATATGTAGCACGGCATCAAGGGTCAGCAACTATGGGTCGCATAACTTTTTTCGATGCTTGCTGGATTTTTCCAGTGTACTACTGTACATTTAGAGTTTTCAGAGCTATACGGAGATCAATTAAGTTACTTTTTGCTCTAAAACCAAGTTCATAGTCCACATTGGTTGTCATATTCTGAGGGGGTGGGGTCTGTTGTGGACATCACTTCATCTAAGCCACTTGAATTACGATAATTTACATATCAGGGGCAGTTCCGCAATCCGAATGTGTTTAATCATGGGCGGTACAAATGTCGGTCAACTACAGTGAGTTGTACAAACCAAACCTTATTAAAATGTACGTAGTGTGATTGAAACCGAGTGTTAACAAACTTGACTCCGAGCCCCTGCAAGTAAGCAAAAGTTAACATTGCTTATGATGAAGTCCAATAAGTTGTCTTTACTTCTAAGGGGAGCAACTAGCATTGACATATATATCCACTTTAATTGGGAATGAGTTGTTGATCTCAAGACCCGAGATCGAATGGTAATTACCCTGGACTCTTTCCCACAAACACAGAAGTGTAAAAGACTTACAGTAGACTGTATGACTATCACAAGCTGATTTGTATCTATAGCCAAACATCTTGACCGTTTTGCGCTTGTGTAATAATTTGTTGATCCACCACTCCCAAGATTGTTCAAGACCCTGGCATTCTGCTGTTACTTTGCCTGTTACAATTAATATGAGTGCGCGCTCGCATCCTATTTCAAAACCCTGTCAAAACCAGTCTTGGTAGATACAGAATATTCATGTTAGGCTGACGAACTTTACAAATGGGAACGCCTATCGTTGAGGAAATGTCCAAGAAGTTCGCTTTAAGGCTAATTCCCCTGACAGGCAGATTTGTGGAAGGGCGCCCTCAGTTAGTGTTATAATTCGACCATATCTAAAGAACGAACGTCTTGACCAAGACTACCCCCATTGTGAAATGTACATGCATTGGGGTCAGCCTCCATTTTATAAACATGAAAACTTTTGTTACAAAAAACTTCAATTATTTGAACAAACATACAACTTTGAGCTTATGATTTTATCAACTATACAAGAAAAAACAGTCCACTGGAAAAAAATTAGCCAGTAGATTGTTTGGCTTTCCCTGTTGTCCTTTGCATGGCAAATAACTGCTAGAAGAGTCTCACTCTAGTTCAAGCATTTGTTTTTTACACAAAGCTAAACCACTCAGTTGTTGTCAGTGTTACTTGTCCCAAAGAGGAGGGGGAGTTCCCTTCAATAATTCTAGCGAGGGTATTCCCACAACATTTGTACCCAGAGTGTCCATAACTCTATTTACAGTAAACAATTCTTAGGACATTTATCAAACTTATTGAAAAGAAGGGGTGAGGGGAGGGGGTGAATAAATGAAAATGGGGACACCCCCATACTTTGACATTGCAAGGGGTATTCCCTCTCAGAGATGTTTGGGATAACTTAATTCCCTCGTCTGTGCCCACATCCTCCCTTCATCAGAAAGCTCACTTGATTGATGCTGAATAAAAGGCACTGTGTAGAAAGGTAGTCCTGCAGCTGGGGGTTCTGTAGCATATTGTAGTCAGGCGCTGTCACTTAACATTGTGTTATGCAGTTTCACAACAAAAAAAAATGAAGGGAGGGGTTGAGGTGGGAGGGGGGGGGGAAGGGCACTGCTGTACTCTGGAGATAACTTCTACAGTTTGATGGTGATTCATCCTTTACTGCAGAGGATTTTGCAGCTCTGCTGCAGCTTTTGTTTGTGACAAATTTCATTTTTTCAATTAGGGACATGCAGAGAGAAGCATAATGACATAGGTCGAGGGAAATGGACAGAGAGAGCCCTCAGATCTCTCGATAAACACACGGAGATGGCTCAATGTGCAGAGTAGCCTGGAAGGGCCTACATTTGCAATCAGAGCAGTAGCATTGGGCAATGTTTTTGTTGGCCTGATTGAAATGCTTTTTTGGGTGACCTATTAAGGACCTGAGTCAGTTTTGTACTTCTTCTGTTCTGTGCCATGTAAATTTATTACTAATGCTAGACCTGACCTTCAGTTATATATGTCAGAGGAAGTTACTATCATTTCTTAAAATGATGGATTGGGGGAATAGTTATCACAGACATTCTCAGTACATAATAAAGGATGTGGTTGCATAAAATAGCAGGTTAGAATTGCCTGGTAAAGGTTAGACCTATAAGACACAGTTGTTTTGGAGAGCACTCACTGGTTGCAATATGACTGCAACTACTGTACAGTAGTAATACTGTAGGACAACAATACTGGTTGTAAAACAAACCCACTTACAATTCTGATTGCTCTTGTGGTATAGGTGGTATAGGCTTCAAAGCCCATGGGACCGCTAAGTTTTAACTGGCTAAGCTATACTTAATAGCCATCTGTATAACACCACAAAATTTTACCAACATATCACAACCATGAAAAATTTATGATGACAAGCCTCGAAATATCTCAACCAGTTAGCTCTGAATAATTCATTAAGAGATGACTATGGCACAAAATTAATTTTTGATTTGTTGTACACTGTTAATAACACTTCTTCTTCTACCTGTAAGCACTGGTTGTGTTTCTATATCATGTGTAATGTTTGAGAAATGATCCACAGCTACCTTCATCAATAAAAGTGACTGGCCTATTAAGTCTAATAATAAGATAAGTTTCATTTCTAAGGAGTCAATATGTAATTTGTAAATTTTGGAATTTGCTGGTTAACTAGAGGATTAAATTTAAAGGAGGACCCTTTAAATTCCTAGGGTTTTGCCATCTCCTCCTCCTCCACGCCCCCGCTACCCCCATCACATTTCCTGTGGGTCTAAGTATGGCGTTGAAACGTACCTCGTTATGCCCTCTTTGAACTAACACCCTGTGAGCATTGTGGTCAACAATGTTGCACTGTAGACCTTGATAGCTATTCATGGCACTGATAGAGCTGTGGTTTCTGTTCACTCCTTTATTGATGGTGCTGTGTACTTGTAGTATAATGCACTGTATGTCAACAAGAACTGCTGTCTAGATCACCCTATGACATCACAGTTTGGTTACCATGGTGAAACAAATTTGTGAATGAAATCTAGTTGGGGATGGAGGCGTGGCCTTCTGCTGCAATGTATCCTGTCTGGATCCCTGCAAGTTTGTATGCATATGTCAGTGTATGGTTGTAGCCCTGCTATTAGAATAACAGGCATGTATATGTGTGTTGCAATAGAATCTGCTAGAGAAGAGCGAGCACGTGTGCACAATTTCTTATGCAGAGTCTCACATCAGTTAGGCAGGAAGCTGCGCACATGTGCAATAGACGACCTGTGTTTTGAATTTGCGTGGGTAGAATTTTTTTACATTATGGTGGTGGCTATGACACGTAAGCTTTGAGAGTGACTCCTGCAGCATTCAGTGAATGAGATGACGGGCTAGACACAGATAACCAAAAAAAAAAAAAACAGATGAATTGTGCCTTTCTTACTTTCTGTTTTCCAAAAAAACTTGAATGATTTCAAGTTGGGGACTGCGGCCAAAGGGGAGACTTCGGAATCCTTATTAGAGTGACCACACCTGTTTGTTTTCTTATTTTGGAGGGAATTCCCCATGAGAGGAAATCTAGCTGCAAGCTGATGGAGAATTGCCGGATGTTTTTCACAGATGGTAGGGAGAGAGAGAGTGAGTGTGTGTGCAATTGAATGTGTATTTATTTCATCTGAATTTTAAGTTGTTGTTTTTTTTTCTTCTTTTCTTTTCTTGTTCTTTTATCTTTTGCAAGGATTTTATTGTGCAAGATGTTGGGGGTGTTGTTATTGTTTTTCTTGGGAAACTTCATGGAGGAGAAAGGGGGAGTTATTGGTTAATTCCCTGCCTATATCATTGTATGTAGACAAGATTTCTAAAGTAAGTTATAGAATAATATATGTATGCCTGTGACTCATACTACATGCCAGATATCCTGATGTGTGGAGGAGGTTAAAATCAGACCCACTCAAAGACTCTTCAAGGGCTATTTCATTCTTTTTTGTCTTTTCTCTACTTTTTTTTCCCTCTCCTCTGTGTTCATATTTTGTGTAAACAGGACATTTGTTTTCCCCCAAATTGACAGCAAAAATTTTGCATATTAGGTTTATATTGACTATACCAACTGTGTAAAAGTAACAATGTTTGTGTGTTGGATTTGCTGACTTAATATTATTTTCCACCCATCTTTCATGCTTTTGTTTACGTGTTACATATCTGCATGTCATTGTGATTTCACTGAAACACTTACCAACAATTTTCATGTGAGTGTGACAATGACAATGACAATGTCACATTGGAGACTGTAGACTTTCACATCATTTTTATATTCAATCGTTGAAGCTGTTTAAGTTGTCAGTTGTATATCAAAATTTAATACAATTAGTATCATCATAAATTGGTGGAAATGTGTAAAATAATAGCCAAAATTCATCAACTTTTTCGGACATACTTCTCTCAATGTTTAGTCACGTTTTGTTGATCATACAGGTCTTAACTTCATTCCTTATTCTTCATTTCATTTCTAACATTGCCTATTTTGGTTTACTTTTTCCCTTTCAATCACATTATTTGTAATCTATCTGAATTATCGCTTTTCGTACAAAGTTTTGTGTGTATTGGTCTTGTAAACTTAAATATCCAACCGAATAGAACATGTGATTATGGGTATATGTTTACAGTATATAATGTTACTTTCGATCTGGAAGAAGTAAAATTTATCTGCACTCATCATACCATACCACAGAGTGGATTGAGCATTTACTGTCAGATACGTACTTAAATACTTCAAATTTGACTGGTGTTTGGCAGGTTTCATATTACAGAAAAAAATCTTGATTATTCAAATTTCGAAAGATCTACTGTATGTCAATTTGTCCATACATACTGTACTTTTAAATTTACGTAAATTGCAATATTCAAATCAGTCTCTGCAAACCGTACTGTGTTAGAACTTTGTACAAAATGTCTTCGGTGCATAAGACTTCCTTCGAGAATTTTGTCAATCTTTGAAATGTGCAGAACTGCAGAGCTAGGAAGAGACAAAGATCGGTGGGCCTTTTACATTACCGATGTGCACCAAGGAAGGAAGTACACGTAGCATAGTGCTTTCTACCGAACTAGTGACTACTGTAGAGGTGAGACAACCGACAAAATGTACACGCTTCCCCTGCCTTTTGGCTGAGAGCATGTGTAGTATCTGTTCTCTTTCTACGCGACTGGTGATACACTTTTGACAATGATCATGTACAGTAGTCACATAGTCTTCATGCGACAGGACTGTTGAAAAGAAGTTTGGTGGTTTGGTTTTCGTGATCAGGTTCATTCTTGGGTGACTTTCCTTTCAAAAAGTATGTATGTACATGTGTAAAACTTCTACTCATTAAAGAAGAATTGTTTTTTGTCGTTGTTGTTGTAAACTACAGTACATATTAATTTGGAAAACTGGTAATTTAGTTTTGATCCATCTTTTAGAAATACGAAACAGGTTGGTGTAACATGATACGTACACACACTGCGCAGTATGTGTAGTATATATTCAACTGCGGGTGGTTTAATGGTCGTGAACCAAGGTTAGCGTTACGTCAATAAACTGCGCGCCTCGCTGACCTGTCTGCCCATAATCTTAGCACTCTCGTTCTACCGTGTCCAGAATGAACTGACCAGTAACCTTTTAACGCTACATTGCAATTGGTTTCAGTTCATTTTACTGCATTTTATAGCAACTTTTTGTGATTGGTCACAAATTAACCCAAATCTTCCAGATTTATTTTACTAAGAAAATTTTGCCATTGATCCAGCATTTTAAGATACTGTACCAGTCTAATAATAATTTTATTCCAAAGGTTTTCTTATGAGTTGATACAGTATCTTACTGAATTTGACTCAATCAATCCTCATACTGTACACTTCGTTGCTGCATCTACAACTTTCAGTAAGTAAAAAATGTACAAAAGTGAAGTGGAAATGCTAAAAATAGTTTGATCTGTAAGCAGTGTTAGTGCTACAGTAGGATGTTATGAAAAAGGGTAAGGGGTGGGGTGAGATGATTTTCCATTCAATCTTTTTCTTTGGAGGGGGGGGGGATCTTCAGTTGTAAAATTATGTCTATTACCAGGTGTGCATATTAGTACTATTGTACTTGTCTCTTACTGTACTTTTCAGTCTTCTCTTTCTGTATTGAGAAGTTGAAACAGACACCTTCCAATCCTAAAAGGGTCCTCTGTGGAAGGAATGTGGTAGTGGCAAAAAAAGAGATGAAATTTATTCTGAGCAGATGAAAACTCTTGTGTTAGCCTGCTGTGTTTTTGTAGGATGTGTCTTTTCAAATTCCAGTATATATGCACAACTAAACATGGCTGATAAACTTGCCTTGGCCTTCTGTGTTACCTACAAGAAGAACCATCTTTCTAACATACCTCATCCCTTACCCCTATCCTTATCCTTAGACCCCCCTCCCTATCTAACGGATCTGTACCAGCCTCGAACATTTTAGATAAAGCAAATCATTACACACTTCTTTTTTTGAAATAATTGTCTTGAAATGCAACCCCTTCCGACTCTGAGAACTTCCGTTTCTCTAGGCTTTCTGAGCAACATCTTGATAAGCAAATAACAATTTTACTCGATTTGAGTAGAAATAACAATTTTTGTTGAATATCAGTGGGCTGAAATATTGCCTATAAAGTAACTTTTTGAAATTAAGCTGTTTTCTCTATTTTCAATCACCTTCACCCCCCCCCCCCCCCTCTCTTTCTTTAAATCCATCTATTATTACTGCAGTAAGTGAGTGCTACCCACCCACGTCTTTATTTCTCAACAGATCAGCTCGCTATAATTCACCTGACCATGCTCGCACTGCGTGGCGGCATTTCGTCGCTACTTATTGCTAGATGTACGTAGCCAGTACGAGTTAAAATAGTGAAACCTTCTCACTGAAATTTGGCAAATCGCATTAGCAATAGACTCTCCGGAAGTTTTTCATAAAATTCGCACGGCTGCTTTCATTAGATGGCGATGGAGAGGAAGAAAGGCAAGGCTTTATGATTGTTTTGTTTTTCCGATCTTCAAGTCCGACTATATAAGGTGGGGGGGGGGAAGGATTCAAACGTCATAAAAGTGAAACAAATACGTGTAAGGGATGCGATATGGCAAGTAAAGTGTGGACTTAACTGATTACAGGTAGTAGTGAAGGAGAAGGAGAGAGAAAGAAGTATTTAGTCTTTGGGAGAAATTAGAGAAATTAAATTTGGAAATAAAAAGATGCACGGAAATATCAATGTTCACCTAGTAAATTTGTCTCTTTCCTCTCTCTTTCTCTTTGGAAGGTCAACTGCATTAAAATTATAACAGTTTACTTTGAAAGGAGGGAGAATTTTCTGCAGGTGTTAATCGTGGTATATATTCATATAAAACGCAGGAAATGTTGAAGGCTTGAACTTCTGGAAGTACAAATCCTAGAGCTGCAGTAGTTTGATTTGGGATTTGAATTAAGGAAAAGATGTGCAATGAGAAATATATATTCTCAGAGCATTTTAGTCCTTGCCCATCCCTACCTCCTTCTCCACCTGGCCCCTCTTTTCCCTCCCTCCTCCCTCCCACCCCCTATATATACCTCACCTCTGGATAATTGGCTGTCCTATATACTGGAACTTTATCTACATTAACCATAACTTATGACTTCAGGTTTTCTACACAGTATGATGGATAAACGCTCTTCTGCTTTGACAATATCACTGCCAACTTTTAGTTAAGTGCCCTCTCTGTTGTCTCAAGGGGGGGGGGGGACCCAGGAAAGAAACCCCAAACCAAAGCAAAACTCAATACAAGAGGTATATGACCAAAGAAATAGTTTGTAAACTTTAAAACAAATTTGTTGCAGTATCCCCAATATACTGTATCTTCCCCGTTTTTCCAACTTTTCCCTTTCTAAAAAGTGCACAACAATATGACTCACATTGTCAAAGTAAAAAGGCACTGCTGCAGTTTTCCTTCTAAGTAATATTTTTCTAATAAAATGTGGAAGCATGTGATGAGGTGATCATGGTGGCAAGGTCTGTAATAGTCATGTGAGTACCGACATCGTCCTCGTAGTCGTCGGCCTCATTTTTTTGGTAAAGGTCACTCATAGGAAATCTTTTTCCTGGAAGTTGAGGGACACTATGTTCCAAATTTGTCTACGGAATCCGGTATCCTGTAAATTTTTCTCTCCCCTCAGGTTAATTATAGAAGAGTCGATGACCACACCGTTAAAACTGCTGAGGATGTTAATATATGCATCTTTCTATATACAGTACTACTCAAGTAATTCAGCTGGAAAAGCAAGATAGAAGTGGGAATGTTATTAAGTGTTTTGTATTGTGAGTATTAGTTTACAAAACAATGTGGGGATCGTTTGCAATGTGTGTACTGTATTCCTGCAGTCAGTGACCCAAGTAATGTTGTCTGCGAGGAGAAGCAGGGCTTAAAAGCCAGAAACGAGAACATGGAGTCCTGTTCATAGTGTGGGTGGGTGTTCAAGGGGGATTGATGTCTGGACCTCCCCTTTGATTGAGAGTGCTTATTCAAAATGGTGGGATCTTTTGAAGCTTTAAGAGCCAGTGTTCAGTATGCCTTCAATTTCCATCGAATTAGTAAAATTAATCTACTGCACAATCAGTTCTTTCCTACTACACTTCTCTGAAAACGTAACTGATAAACATAATATGAAACAAAAGATAGGACTTCTTGGAACTATAACACAAAATGCCACTAGAGGAAGTGGTTCGACAATATGACATTTGAATTATAATAATAATGTTGCTATTGGGGGGTGGGAGAGCGAGGGGGGCATACAAGTATTTCAAAATTTATACTGATATATTGAACTTTTCTCCAAATTTACACAATTTTTATTCCAACTGGTATGGCTTTAAATTGAAAATTACACCTTTACTCAGCCTCTCAAAAGCTATTGTAATGCCAAGAACCTGTTTTGATAACTTTGCTTTCCTATCTTCAATTAGAAACCTTTTAGAGTTTTCATCCACAATTTTTCATCGCTTAGTATGTTTAGAATTAGAATAGCAAGGAATGTTCCCACCAAACTAGGATTATCATCCATCACATGCAAATTGAAAAGAAAGAAAAAACAATCAAAATTGTACAACTTTTTACTTAATTATCAGAAATTAAAACTCAGTTGATCACTCAGGGCTAATGAATTCATAGCAATAGGATTTTTATTATTGAATCGAGTCCAACAATTTATCAGAATCTACTTCCTCAGTCTTCCATCTCGTTTGACGTCACTCAAGTTTATCAATATTGTGATGATATAATTTCTATTTTTAGAGTTATGTCAAACAGAAGGGAAGCTTTGAAGATTATCAAAACAGGACACGTCCATTTTTTCATCCTTAAGCTGTGTTTGTTGGATTTAATATAAAGCATGTCTAAACTTTTAAGTAAGATCTAGACCTGTACAATACATAACAAGAGAAAATGATGTAAACCAGGATCTGAGTAGGGGAAGTGGTGGGGTGGGGTGGGATGGGTGATAAGTGAAAGGGATGAAACTCTTGTTTAGCCAGGAAAATATAAAAGGTTATCAAAACAGGACATGTTATCATCCAATTGTCCAGTATTCAAGAAAGGGCAGAGGGAATTCTTGTTCAGCCAACTGGTATATCAGTCATACAACATGCTAAGAGTGTAATTGTGCCATGGGAAGGGGATGGAGGGGTGGAGGGAGATATAGAAGAGTAGGAGGAGGGATAGAGGAAGAGGATGGAGAAAGAGAAAAGAAGGAGGGGGAAAGGGAAATGAAGGATGTTAAATTTGTATAATTTTAACTATGTACGGTACGGTTTGATAATGTTCCTTAAAAGTGGCCACACTGTAATGTACACATCAAATTGTGGGATCTTGTACATGTATACAAGACACCATAAATCCACATAATTAGTACTCAGTTTATCTAAATCCTGTCAGATTTAGCTTGAATAATACCCAAGCTAAGGCGGGAGGGGGGGGGGGGGAGGCTTAATTGTTAAAACTCTATAACAGAAGGGGGTTTTGGTTCTGTCTGTGTAAATATGTTTTGAAGGAATTTACCATTGCCATTCAAAACGTCAGTGAAGTTGAAACCAGGATGCAAACACGACAATAGTTTGTTTTCATCTGTGGCAACGTATTGCACAGAATTCGACGACACTTTTTAATGCATAATAATTATTGTGTAATGTGTGTCCTCAGATCTTGGGATCATACAGAATTTAAGTTTGGAATTCACGGAAGGAAAACAAAGGCGTATTCAATATTCTGAAAATTCTGAAAACTGCCTCGTCGTCAGGAATGTCATGTGACCCTACAGTACATTCATAAAGTTCTAAATATAAAACAATTTCACAATTAATGTACGTACTTCACTTGGATTCATGGATTTGTCACAAATAATTTTCCTAGATATTGAGGGTTGATTAAAATGACATATACAGCAAGAAAACTTAGAAAATGTTGAAGTATTTGTACTTACGTTGCTCCGCACATGTCTCCTTACAACCATAGTATCTTGTGTCTCAAAGGGTCCAGTAACCGTGAAGCAATCTGGTAACCCAACCTCTCTCCACTGTCAGTGACCAGCCAATTCCATTCTTCTACGCTCCTCCTCATTCTATCGACCAAACTTTTCACAAATTTGTCACATCTTGTCTTTCAACTGGAAAAAAATCGCTGCCCCTCATTTGCCTCCTTACAACCATAGCATCTTGTGTCTCAAACAGTCTGGTAACTGTCAATCGGTCCGGTAACCTAACCTCTCTCCACTGTCAGTGACCGGTCACTTCTATTCTTCCACGCTCCTCCTCATTCTATTGACCAAACTTTCCACAAATTTGTCACATCTCGTCTTTCAACTGGAAAAAAATCGCTGCCCCTCATTTGCCTCCTTACAACCATAGCATCTCGTGTCTCAAGCGGTCCAGTAACTGTCAAATGGTCTGGTAACCTAACCTCTCTCCACGGTCAGTGACTCGTCACTTCCATTCTTCTACGCTCCTCATTCTATCAATGAAACTTTTCACAGATTTGTCACATTTCGTCTTTCAACTCAAAGAGTCGCTGCTCCTCAATTGTCTCCTGACAACAATAGCATCTCGTGTCTCCAACAGTCCAGTAACTGTCAATCGGTCCGGTAACCTAACCTCTCTCCACTGTCAGTGACCAGTCACTTCTATTCTTCCACGCTCCTCCTCATTCTATCGACCAAACTTTCCACAAATTTGTCACATCTTGTCTTTCAACTGAAAAAAGAGTCGCTGTTCCTCACGTGTCTCCTGACAACAATAGCAGCTCGTGTCTCAAACAGTCCATTAACTGTCAAATGGTCCGGTAACCTAACCGCTCTCCACGGTCAGTGACTGGTCACTTCCATTCTTCCACGCTCCTCATTCTTTCGATGAAACTTTTCACAGATTTGTCACATCTCGTCTTTCGACTCAAAAAGAGTCGCTGCTCCCCACGTGTCTCCTTATGTACATCAATTGCATCTCATGTTTCAAACAGTCCATTAACTGTCAAAATAGTCCGGTAACCTAACCTCTCTCCACGGTCAGTGACTGGTCATGTCCATTCTTCCACGCTCCTCATTCTATCGATGAAACTTTCCACAGATTTGTCACATCTCGTTTTCAACTCAAAAAGAGTCGCTGCTTCTTCCAACAATAGCATCTTGTGTCTCAAACGGTCCAGTAACTGTCAAATGGTCCGGTAACCTAACCTCTCTCCATGGTCAGTGACTGGTCACTTCCATTCTTCCATACTCCTCCTCATTCTATCGACCAAAGTTTCCACAAACGTGTCACATCTCGTCTTTCATCTGAAATAGAGTAGAGTGAATATAAATTTATTTTGCCTTGCCTGATTAAAACATAAATAAGTACGAGTAAGAAAACAAGTTGCAGAAAGGTAAATCGTATTGTGACGGTAATTGTTTTCCTTTGGATTTGTTTAGGCTAGTTCTATATTGATTTGAAGTGTTTTCATAAACAGAAAGTATGATAAGTCACGTTTGGAGGGGGGGGGGGGATGATTTTGTTGAGTGTGGATTCCTTTGTGACTTTATGAGAGTGAGATACAGAGGCAAAACTTTGATTCGTTCTGTGAATGATACTGTACATCTATGGTCACAGAAAGCAATTTTCAACGGAGAAACAAACTGAAAGTGAACATCAATAGTGAAGTATACTACGGAATTACGCACCTTGCAGCATTTGGCACCTCCTCTATTCATTTGGTTTCTCCATTTAAATGGAAGCGAGGATTACACAGCTTTCAAGGGTTTGTTGTGTTCTTGTGCAAAGAGGACAATAAATTATACCAGAAGATAGTGGAGATTGCGCAAACACTTTAAATCTTTTGTCCAATGGCCTGAGTTATTGCACATTTGGGTGCAATGCTCACATGAGTGTACTTGTTTCCCTGTTTTTAAAGTACGAGGCTGTTTTGGTGTTAAGTCATCTTCCTTCAGGTAGAAGCAAGATCAGAACACCGACAAGGATATTATCAACAGGTTTTGAAAGAGTAAATCAATTATTACCTAAATTGGGATGTAATGTGGTAACTCCAGTCTTGAACTAATTTAAATGTCATGTGCTCTACAGTATGCCCTTATTAGCAATAATTTTTTTGTTTTTAATACTCATACAGTATTTCATATTTTGGGAGCAACTTTAAACAGTTAAGACACTGAATTGTTTACTAGTTTAGTTAAAAGTACTTTACTTACCTGTATCCTCAAGTGAAGATTATTAAAAAGGATTAGTAACATAAGTTCCTCTTTAGTCACTCAAAAATACCTTTTTTTTTACTTTGGGTATCATTCTTAAAGCCCAAACAAAGCCAATTTATATGAAAGATTTATGTAAATGTTCCCTCTTCTTCACTTTATTATTTTTTCCGTTAAACTTGGGACATTCTTATTGAGTCATTCGAGTGACTCAACTTCATATGAAATTAAGATCAGTCACAAGGCCTCAACAGTTGTACGAAGAGCTTCTGGAAACAACATTTTTGCAAGAGAAGCTGAAAAAGGATAAAAAAAAGGGGGGGGGGGAAAGAAAGAAAAGTTAATTGGAAATTTTTGTTTGTTTGTGTGTGTTTTATGAAACTTTTTATCGTGCACCTCTGACAAAATTGTGTTCTAGATTCTGTTTGTGTTATCATGTTTCATAGCATGTGACTCACATTTAACATGAGTGGAACACCGAATCTGTGAATGGTGCGTCAAAGTGCTCGGTGAAAAAACACACACGTAAGACGAGAAGTATTAGTACGTCTCAATTCGTTGTCTCTTCATTGTACAAATTTATGTTCTGTACATGACACAATTCAAGAATGCACACATCTGTAACATAAACATTGAGTGAGTCAATGGAAGTGGGGGGGGGGAGGGGAGGGGAGGGGGAGATAGAAGAGATTGGTTTTGGCTAGTGAATATTTAAGGATCATCTAATTCTAGGGTGGGGTAGGGAGGGGGGCTTTGGAAGAATTGGTTGGAGCAGAAGATTTACAGTCTTTCTTTCTACAGCCAAAAAGGACTGTCAGTCAATATCATATGCTATAATTCTCCTTCTCTCTTCTCACTTCTCACTATCCAATCTCTGCCCTCTTTTCCCCTTCCCTCCCTCCCCCTCGTGTTTCCTTCCCTCCTTTGTTTCCCCTCCCAAACCAGGATGCCTTACTTGTACACTTCAGCTTCCCTCCTTCGGTTTTGCAAAATTTGTCATTTGATATACTGTGCCCTATGGTAATCAATAGTTTTAAGCCCTTTTCTAACATATTTAACAGTTTAATTATATTGCTTAGACTATACAGTTTTCCCTCCCCCTCAAAACTGCTCGCCTTTTTCTTCTCCTCGCCCCATCCCCCCCCCCCCACACAAACACACATATACTTTCCGTTCTTGAAATTTTGTTCATTTTGATAATTGTAAAATGCAATTGCAGCCTTTTGCTATAGATACTTTAAGCTCTCATATTACTGTACATGACACTATCAGTTGTACGCAGTAGCATATATTTAAGCACAGCACAAATCCACACACACACACACAGATGTACAGTACATCCCCAAAATTGGTAAAGTCTACTACTTCTTTCCTAACAAGCATGTTCGTTTTGCCTTGCCCGTATTTACCAATTGAAGGTTAGGCAGCGGAAGGCACCGCCCACTCACACTATATATCACGCTTCTTGTTCTCTCTTCCATTCATAAATTTTTAGGCTTTTGAAAAAAAATGCAGGTGGATGGAGTAATCCATTGTAAAGGTCACACAGCACTGATATATGTAAACAAGTCCTTTTTTTAATGAATATTTTACGTTTGTGTAAATTGTGGGTGCGACCAACGTGTGCATGCATTTATAGGATTATTTACTACAAAGCGTTGGAAAAATAATAAAAAAACTGATCTAAAAATATGAAAATTAGTCGGTTTTCTTTTTTTCGTCAAAGAAGAAATATTGCAGGAGTGGGTGGGAAGCAAAGTTGTAAGTATTAATATATATAATGATTAATATATATTTAATGATCCATGATCACCTATTTTAGCCTGAGAGTAATTTTATATTTTTTATTATTATTATCATGATTATTTTATTATTGTTTGTATTACAATATTTTAGAAGTGGATAGAGGAAACCTGTTCATGGTTACAAAATTTTAAAAAGATGAAATTAATTATCGGAAGATCGATGTTAATCTACTCTTGATACTTTGAGGTTCACAGTCATGTCGTTATTGGTTTTAGGAGGGAAATATTATATATTTCAAAATTTTGAACTGCCCTATATAAAAGTAGTGCACTAAATGTGCTCTGAGGACAATGGAAATAGTTACAGGAAATTAGGTATGTACAGTACAGTACAGGTATGTAATTCTTCAGTTCCAACATTCCTTGTGGTAAGGACTTGTAGCTGGCAAATGGACTCAGTTCTGGTACTAACGTGTGTCTTCTTCAAGAATACCTTATAGATTCCATTGAATTCTTTATTGCTTTGTGTGTAAAGCTTTAACTTGTCTGACAGAAATTACATGCCTACCCCAAAATTAATTGAACTACCTTTACACTCGTCCCCTCCCCCATCCCACCCCCATACTCTCACCCCATCCCCCATACTCTCACCCCATGCCCATACTCTCATCCCATCCCCCATACTGACACTTCCTCCCTCTCGATAACTGTAAAAGTGGTTAGGCAACAGGTACAATTTATATGTGTCAAATCGACATTATTTGCACATTGGCCAGCTCAAATTTCCTTATCTCTTTTTTGAAGCAATTATACTTGAGAAATTTCTGATGAAATAATTACACTTATATATGAACTCCAGATGTTTTGGTTCCACTCAGGAAGTTCTACATATATTGGAAAAGAACTACTTGAGTATTTTGCTCTTACTAATCTTCAGTGAATAAGTATAGCCTATTAGTAGCCTAAGGGTACACATTATTCCTACCCAAGTTGCAAGAATTAGTCTCCGCCTGTCATCGTTTTTTTGCATACACGGCATGCCATACTTCCTGTTGTTCCATTGTTGATCAGGTTTTTTTTCCCTTTATACTTGTTTACATAGTAATCACTGCATATATCGAAAAGTAAATACTTTTATTTTTTGTCTTCACAGAGGGTTTATCATAGATGACCTCACCGGTATTTCTGTGTTACTAAAAGATTCTAACAACCAATTAAAAGTTGCTTACAAGTGTAAAAGAGTACAGTGTTCCGGAAATGGGCTCCATGGGTTGTTTGTTAGATCAGATTTCAGAGCCATAGGCTATCATAATAATAATAATAGTAATAATAATCAGCAGTTTATTTTTTATGACCCTTAAGCGACCACAGATGTGGGAGAAACCCACAAGGGCTTATGGATTACAACTTACTGTACACGTCAGGTGGCTTCCAATTCAACTCAAATTTGGAATCTTTTCAATTAAGAAAGTCATTTCAGATGGGAAACCGTAGATTGCTCTTGGGATGAAAAACCCGCCTTACTATGACCCGGCCGGGTATCAAACCCGGAACCTCCCGATTGCTAAGCCTCATTGCTTCAAATTCCACCGCCTTTATCCACTCGGCCACAGCGCCGGTCTCTATTTGATACCGTCCATGTTTGACTCTGGAGGAGATTAAAAAATAAAAAGTCATCCATAGTTTTAAAGTCGATGGCGAACAGTCTGCAAACTATGGGACACGACCCAAAGAGTGTTTCGTGGAACAATTTCGATGGGTCAGATTTGATGGGTTGCAAGAGTTTGTTGACAGTTGTCAGTAAATTTATCTACAGTCTTTGGAGCTTCCTGACAGGGGACAAATTAGTCAGCTATTTTAAATATCAGGTCCATAGTCCAAGCTAGCTTTGGTGCATTCTGAGCATGGATTCTGAATGGTAGGGATCTGGTGTTGCATGGCTCCTCCGTTACTGTTCATGGAAGATCCTGGCTCAGGTCCTCATGGGCCTAAACCATTTTCAGACCCCTGCTTCATGTGGTTCACAATACCAGCAGGAAGTATGGTCTGCATTTGAGATATGTATGCTTCAAATGTTCCTTTCTATGCTAGTCCGAAAAGAAAGACTAGAAATCAAGTATGAAACGAAAAGTGTAAATTTTGAGGTGGTGCCAAATTGGGAATGGGTGGGACAATTTAATACATCACCCTACTGATAAATGATGGCATCATCAAGTAATGACTATGTTAATTATCTAATTTTCTTCTCTTCTACTTAGGGCTTTTAGTAGGGTGTTTTACAAAACCCCAGGATGATCTCGCGTTTCTCTAGATGCCTGTATGGTTGCTTGACAGTTATTTAATCAAATTGCAAAAATGGGAGAGGAGAGGTTACAGGTATAAAACTTTGTACTCGATTCACAGCTGTAAAAGCCAGAGCCCTTTTTGTTTCACAAAGTTATGTATGTCATCTAAGCTTAAATTCTAGGAATTTGAGGTAAATCACCTATAAATAATCAATGCACCTCTGTAAAACACAAAATTAAAAAAATGCTGAAATTTTAATAAGCAATGTCGTAGGTGTAAATGAGCACATACTGTATATATCACACCTGAGTAAACATTCAGGGATCAGGCATTGAATAGATATTTCTCATTATGGTTCCATCAATCATAGGGATTTATTTAATGCAGCTTTGTGAGTTTCAAATATTTTCAAACAGATACTGGGTACCACTCAAAAATAAGGTTGCACCTACAGGCTACATCAAACCAAAGACACATAGTTTTACCCATATCCCCGAATGATTGTCAATGGACGAGTATAATGTACTTAAAAATGAATTTTTATTGGATCTGCAACATTTTTGTCGCCCAGACAAGTTTTTTGCATAAATAGTAAATTATTATACACACATTTGGCAACATGGATATATATATTAAAAAAAATTGTACTTTAAATACTGTAATATTGCTTTTTAAAGCAATACTTGGCTACTCAATGATCTACGTTGTTTCTTATGGTATTTTTAGGAATATTATTTAACGTTAGGAATCACATAGTCGATCTGAAGGAACATGAACTGTAGGACAATGTATGGTAGGACATAACTGTGTACATAATAGAGCAAACTGTGCTTTGTACAGGCCTATGAATCTTGCATGCTTGGATATGGTTAAACCTGCATTCACTCATTTATTGCTAGGGATACCTTCAATCCAGCTATAAACAAGATACATATTCCCATGATTCCTTTGTTAGATTCCCTGTCTCCTCACAATTACCTCACCAAGATCTCTTTCTCTACAGCTCTCTGAAAAATGTTGTCGATAGAACCAGGTTGATTTTGAACATTCATTTGGATCATGACATAATCTAGGGTGAGAGTCTTATCTTGATCAATATTCTGTCTTATTGTTTGTGATATTCGGTAGGTGTGGAAGGCGGCCTTTAAGTATATACAGTGGAAACATATTTGTGACACCCACAGATTTTACGAAAATGAGCAAAGCAATTTTTTAGCTAGTTCGACGAGATGTGAAGCAGTGACATCAGCCAACCCTAAGGCTAGTGATTTCGAATCCTGTTCTAACTAAAAGATATTAATGTATATGGGATTTGGACATGCTGCCAATTATTTTAATGTTGTTTGATTTTTATGATTATACTGCGAAGGAATTCCTTTTGATGTAAAGTATATGGCAGACTCGAGGAACGACTACAACAGCATGAACAAGTACAAATAGAATTCCATTGTTATGAGTATTCAGTACTTAATCTTGCATAATAGTATAGTATTGTATAATATCGTATGATATAGTACAGAACAGTAACGTGCAATACAGTAATGTACAGTACAGAACAATACAGTAAAGAACAGTACAATACAGAACAGTACAATACAGAACAGTAAAGTACAGAACAGTACAATACAGAACAGTAAAGTACAGAACAGTACAATACAGAACAGTACAATACAGAACAGTAAAGTACAGAACAGTACAATACAGAACAGTACAGTAAAGAACAGTATAATACAGTACAATACAGTACAGTTAAGAACAGTACTTAGCGAACAGTACAATACAGTACAAAGTACAATACAGAACAGTACAATAGAGTATAGTAAAGAACAGTAAAGTACAGAACAGTATAATACAGTACAATACAGTAAAGAACAGTACAATACAGAACAGTACAATACAGAACAGTAAAGTACAGAACAGTACAATACAGAACAGTACAGTAAAGAACAGTATAATACAGTACAATACAGTACAGTTAAGAACAGTACTTAGCGAACAGTACAATACAGTACCAAGTACAATACAGAACAGTACAATAGAGTATAGTAAAGAACAGTAAAGTACAGAACAGTATAATACAGTACAATACAGTACAGTACAGAACAGTACAGAACAATACAGTACAATACAGTACAGTAAAGAACTGTACAGAACAGTGCAGTAAAGAACAGTACAGAACAGTATGTATGGTAGATTATGAGTACTAACCCATGAGGGCCAGTACATGTATCTATAGGCCACAGCTACTTGATAAAATATGAGTACAGATTCACTACATGTCTGGTGGAGGACAGAACGAGTAGGAAGACAGTTTAGGGGGCCTGCTGTCAGGAAGGGGATTAGAGAGGAGAGAGAATGGGATTGGCGGTGCATGGTAGTATGAAACATTCTCTAAGCAACTGTACAGTAATATGTAAGATTAACCTTACATGTGAGAAGTAAAGGCAATAAACTCTCAACTGCACTGAAATACAATGCCGCCTGGATTTAATATTCTTGTCATAGCTATTAATAGTGCACAAGTCTTTCCAGCAAGATATATCACAGAAAGTGAATTTACAGCTGGACCAAGTGAGGTTAAACCATCTTACAGTGCAGTAAATTGGATTAGCTGGTACAATAGCTGGAATATACATGCAAGCATGTGCTTATGAGACAGGAAACAAGGATATCCCAACTTGTATCAAACAGGTCAGGAGGCATTCTTCCGACGGCTGAATGATCTCTCGACTATAAATGTGGTTTTTGAGGGTCCAATAGCTAGCACTGTTCAACTGATAATTGTAGACAGTCAAGAGCTATTGCCATATCCTGTTAAAACTAGGATTTCCAAGAAACCGGCTTTTATGTTTAAACTTCATATCTCCTGGAAGTGCAACACTGTAGGGCTGCTGGTATCGGCGTGACTTTGATGTTGGATGTATATTTCTGTACCTGTAGGTTTGGAATAAGTAATATGCCACCTTTTTACCGGCTGTTGATTATATAATTTAATACTGCTCTTGAAACAAGTGTAAAGTGTATTTGTTAGAAACAAGAAGTACAAAAGTAGAATTTTAATAGATTTTGTACAATATGTATTCAGGATGTTTTATTACTGTTCATGCCAATTTCCACCATACTGTAGATGTTCTAATAGATCAGTCCAGAGCCCAGACGAGGGTTGTACACATAACGTACTGTATACTGATGCAGTAGTACTCACTGTGTGGAAACAGGTACATTCATTGCGCGCAAATATCGAAAGCTAATATTGAAGAGATGATATTGCACCCGAATGGTGGCAAATTATGAAACATCTGTCTCCCACAAACAGCAACATAGCTCCGACATTTCATCAAATTTTTGTGTCCCTCAAATTTTCTTTGTTTGATCAAACTCGTGAACAACCTGATAGTTACGAGCAAGTTTGTGGTTGCAGCCACATACAACTTGACTGAAGGGAATAATGTGTGAATATTACATGCCGCGGTTAAAGTGTCACTAAGTGACACCCTTGCTAGAAGTTGGGGGTGGGGAGTGTCACCGAGTGACATCCTCATCTCCTAAGCTGTTTCAACTCCGCCTTTGGTCAGTCTTTATTACTTCATTCATTGGTCCAGCTTGTATATGTCTGTCCATCTGTCTAGTTTAAGTGTCCTTGATCTGTCTCCATGTGTTACGTTCCAAGAAGATCCTATCAGGCTGGAAACGTCTGGCCCTCTAACTTATTCATTTAGACTCTGTTACAAGAATGTCTCTTTAAAGTCCTGACAGGACTGGACAGTTCACAAGTGGTTAAATTTATATATACCAAATCTTTTATAAGTTTATGTTATTCGGAAAAAATTATTCGATTTTAATTCTAATAACATTCATAAAATTATGAACGTTAATAGGGGGGGGGGGAGGGGCAGTTGATACTTTGATCTCTAACAATTTTTGTTGTGTCGCTGCATTTATCCTCATACTAATATTTGTTACGGGATACGTATTGTAATCATTCTTGGTTCCGATCAGCTGTCTGTCCTATGGATCCGTTACAATACCGGAAACTCACAAAACTCATCACACAAAATATTTCTTATTAACCTTCAAATACGGTGTTTGAAATCTCTTGGCCTACAGTGCTATATAAGGAATACTTATGTTCGTATTGTGGTACCTTGTCCTACCAGCAGGCATGGTCTTTTTTTCTGTGTACTAGTAACATTTGCAATTTCCTCTTTCCCTCCCACATACTTCCTCTCACTCCATAGACAGAGACTATATCCATCTACCCACTCACTTTGTGGTAGCAAAAGGTTGTCAAATCATCTACTGTACCAGCATGTGTGTGTCTTAACCCCTTGCCAATGTGTGCACTGTACATGCTGCCAGTACAGCATTTTATTTCAGTTGATCACTGGCTCTCCCCACCAGTAAACTATAAATTGAATATGCCAAGCAATTAATCACTAAATTTAAGCAATTTAGACTTATTACTTCACCAATTACTAAAACACAAAAGGATGGAGGACGAGAAAATGTGGGTGGTGGAAAATGAACCCCTCCTCCCCGCCTTCCCAAAAAATGAATTAAACATGTGAGATATGAATAATAAACACTTGAAAGATTGCGACAAAGTAAATTATTCATAAATAAAGAAATTTTCAAGAAAATGGAGGTATGAAAAACTGCACTGATTTTACGGATGTGGTTTAGAAGCAGTTACGATCACCGGACAGGAAGTTTATTTTCTGTTGACTAGAATAAATTAATATTGGGAATAGCTGGTGTAAATTATGCACTTAATGCCTAGAAGGTTCTTTATCCTCTATCTTAGGCTCTCTAATGCACATGGCTCTAGTTAGCAGGCCTGTAATCTATTGGGAGGGGGGGAGGGGGAACACATCAATGTAGGAGTATCACTGTCCTGGGGAGGGGTCTACTATTTAGAACCAAATACACTTTGAACTTTACTACAGAACCATTCCTTTCTCCTTTCTCCATTGTATTCTTCAATTTGCCCTTCTCCTCTACCCTTCTCCCTCTCCCTACTTCTCTCTCTCCCTCCTTCTCCCTTCCCCCCTTTCATCCCCTCCCCACTCCCCCACTCTCTTATTCTCCCATTCTCTTTATATTCTCCCTCTCTTTCCTGCTTCAAACTTCATGATGATATTTACAAATATTTACAGCTCACTCATATATCACTTCTTTTAATAGAAAATGCTGCTCCACCCTCCTCCCCCCCCCCCCCTTCTTGTTCAAGTCTTCCTTTTCAAGCTTTATATACAAACCAAGTGCTATTGCCAGTCACAGGTCGAGTGTGTTTGTTGTGTACAGTCGCAACAGAATATGGGATAATAAAATCTCTTTGTACTGAGCGTAGGGTTTACTTATTCTAAATATTTTGTTCCTTCAATGTGAATGTACTTTATATTACTTGTTTACACACATAAAAAGAATTTTTTTTGGGGGGGGGGATGGGGGGGAGCATCTATGTGAACCACTGATAACTCCATGCATTTATGTAGGTACATACTGTTTGCCATGTGGCATAATGTAGTCCTACTTTTATAAAGTTTTATCAACTTTTATAAAGTTTTATAAAGATGTATAGTTCATTCTCAGCATTCCCACAGTTTGCATTTCTGTTTTTTATTCAAAATAAAAAAAAACACCAATATGTACACTGTAGGAGAGCCATGTGTTGGTTTTGTGAATAGCGTACGGTCAGCCTAAGGACAGTAAACCTCCCCTTTGTCAAACCTTCTATTTTTGTTTTATATCAATATTTCCAAAAGCGATGGAGGGTGATTTCAATAAAGCGTTTTGCATATTTGGGATACTGTATTTCGTGACAATCCAATCCGAATTTGGTGTAAACGATTACATGACCCCAATCCCCCAAACCCACCCATCCCCACTCCTGCCCAGATGACTCCAAAGTCATTTCATCTGAATAGAAATTTGGTCAACTCAGAAAAGCATTAAAAATTTGCCATGATACTGTTGGGTTCAGTCAGGGTTAAGTTATGCAGAGTTGATAACAATATTAAATATGAGAAATCTTGGCACATATATAATAATATAATTCCCTGTGGGCAGGGTATTTCCAATATATCTAATATATATATAAATATATAACATAAAAAAAGCATGGTCCAAAACTAGCGTTGCAATTAACGGGGGGGGGGGGTGGGGAAAAAACCCAATCGTTTTTTTGCGCGTCATTCCTGATGGAATAGTCATAAGTAGAAAGAAGAAGCAGGACTTAGCTGGTAGCCCCTCCCCCCATTTCAGACTTTGACCATGGTTTATGCATAGTCATAGGATATAATGCATATATTCATATGAGGTGAGTGCCTGATTAACAAATTCTCAAAACAGGTAAGGATTTGTAGAATATGAGATAAAATTGGCACTTATCTAATAATATTATTCCACCCTGCAGGTGGGGATTTTCCATTGGTTTGAAATGATTGTGGATTTTTTTACTCTTCCAGATAATCAATGAAAAAAAAAATTGGGTGGGAATTTTTATTTTTCCCCTTCTTCTACCTATTAGTTAACACTTCTTAGTAACATGAGTTGAAGGTCCTGCTGCAGTTATGTAAGAACGAGGGGGCCATTGCTACGTCCAAATTTTTAACGAATCGGCATAGTTGTTTTTTGCAAGCGTTGCGATTTCATGGAACAAGAGAAAGTCGCTTCAAAACACAAACAAAATTTTTACCCACTGCCGAGCAAGAATCTGTTCAGTGACGTAATAGTGGGCTAGTAATTGCCACAGAAATTGTCAAAACTTGCTGACCGGACCGCTTTTGTTTTCACAGAATTTCAAGAAATGTTTTGTATCGTTGTTGTTTCAACTTTTCATATTTCTTTTGTCCCTGCATGAAACCTCGAGTCTTGTTTGTTAACTTTCTCAAGGTGAACGCCTCGATGTGAAAATTACCTAAGTCATTTTGTAATTCTTGTCCATGATGTAACTTTTTTGATTTGTGACAGGGGAACTGTCAAGTGTAATCTCTAAAGTACTGTAGTCTATGGGGATGGGGGAGGGAGGCGGGTGGGAAGGGTGGGTAGTGAGTGGAGGTAGGGTGAAGACTTAAAGGGGTGCATGGAGTAGGGTTGGGAAAGGGATGGGATGCATAGAGCATGAAAGTAGGGTGGGTAATCATACATTCCTATGGCTAGTTTTGCACTTTCATGTAACAAAATGATCTAGATTTTTAGATACATGTATGTACAATAAATAAATAAATAATACAAAACGCGACAGAATATCTCATGGGACGCATGCATGGTTCTCCCATGGAATGTAATGTCCTGTTTTCGACCTGTTAAAAAAATAAATTTTTGAGTGATCCGTGTAAATGTTAAATTTTCAAAAAAACGCAATTTCTAGATCTAGATTTCTAGTGATAAAAAATTCAAAACTGAATGTGTACTATTTGGAAGGAAAATGCCAGATATTGGGCGAGAGATTCTGCTATGTGTTTGTGCTTACAGAGCTAGTGGGAGGGAAAGGGGGGAGGGGGGGTGAGGGTTGAATATGGAGGTGCATATAGTTTAGAAGCTGCACAATTCCTAACACTATGTGTTACAAGGTTAAGAATAAGGTGATGATAACTTTATTATCTGCTATATTTACAGAAGAAAAGTATTTGTTCAACTTTTTATTGGTAGTTTGTTTTTCTTTTACTACACGGGACATTTATGTTGAAACCATACTTTCAAGAATGGTTTCAAAAGACCCTCGTGAAATATATGGCCGTGTACGTTCGTAAAGAATGGTACTCCTAAAAGGGTTATATTGGTCCACTCAACTTGAGACTGTTGAGGTTATTTAAATATATAGAACCTAAGATCCACTCCAGTTCCCAACAGGAATTTCGACTCATTGTTGCGGTGAAAACATAAAACTTTGTAAGAGGTTGGTTTTTAGCTTTATAACTGTCAAGAGTACTACGAGTCATGCTTCTAAGCCTTTTGTATGAATACTATAACAGGGTAAATATTGATATGATTATATATACCAAACTTGAAAAAAACCAGGACAGTACTTCCTGTATAAATAAGGGGCTGTGCCTTCCATTCACCTACCTCATTTCCACTGCCAGGAACCACAAGCCCACTCAAAAAAGCTTTGGCAAAATGCTTTAAATACTTGTTGCTCAGAGTCCTCAGTCTCATCAAGTCTCTATATCAAGTTGACATGCGCTGTTTGCCTGCTGCCCACACAGACTCTAGTCAGTACACAATGCATACATATGTAAGCTGTTTAAAAGTTAGGAAAGATCTGGAGCAGGAACAGGGAAACCTTCATTGCAAAACATGTTGCTGTATTGCACACATCCTCTGCACTGTGAGGCTGTGTAAATCAGAGATGAAGCAATTTGTGTTGACGGGCTTGCAATCCCATCAGTCTACCTGCAGCAGTGAGGGAGTGAGTGCTTTCGCTTCGGTATATTGTGAAAAAGGCCAGATATAGAGATGTGGGGCTTTCCCCCGTTGCTCGGCAAAACTATATAAGGCTGTGCACGAGGAAGAGATAAGTCAGAAAACAGATTGAGAGAGAGAGACACAGTTGTTGTATATATTGTTAGGACTGAGAGGGTGCATGCAACTATATTATATCGCATGCAAGTTCATCATTGATCGTATACTAATGGATGCTGTGGTGAGCCAGAGAGCCTTTAGTTTGCTGGATATATTTTAAAACACACACGCGTAGAAGGCAAGAAGTGATTTTAGTAGAGTCATGTTGGTAAAGTATTTTCAGTTTTATTCATAATTTATTTTAATTATATTTTAATTGAACGCATTTGAAAAAAAATATGATATGCTTAGAACTAATAGACAATTCATTGTAAAAAAATTGTTGCTATGCTAATTGTTGTTTTTTTTTTTCTCTACCAGTAATTTTCTTGAATATGTATTTTATACTTTTTAATAAGCATGAGATTAATATGTTAGTGAGGCTTTATTTGTTTTCTTTTCATATTTCAATTGTATCTTTTCAAAAAATGCAGTAATGAGGTTAGTTTATGCTTTTCTAACTCTACCGTACATAGCGGTCGGTTAAAAAGTTTTCTAATTGTTGAACATCCTGTCAGAATACATGGGAGAGTACATTAACATATAAGCGCAATAAATCCAGTCCACTGGTTCGTACTCTTCTTCATTCACTTTGACCCATGATATAATGGAACAGTCTTCCGCACAAATATGTCACATATTTATATTTTTCAATTAGAAGTCTAGAGTACCTAACCATCTTATCAAAAGATAAGTATTCTTATTTGTTCTCTGAAAAGTGTACTAATGATTTTAGCTGTACATAGTAAAAACATGGTTAATATTGGTTGAACCTTTTAATTCTTTTGACAAAACATCCTTTATCATTTCTAGAAGTTAAAGATTAGCTGTCTATGCAACTTTTTTTCATTTTACTTTTGTAACCAGGATGTAAAGGAATAGTCATCCACCCAAAGATTTACATTTTGTTAATTAAAAGCAGATCACTATCTATTTTACTGAAGAAGACATACTGTAACCCCTCAATTGTTCTCTCTAAATAAACTCCACAATGTCTTTTATAATATATAGCTTTACCAATACCATGGTTTTTTGGTAGAATCCCCTTACTCCCACCTCTTTCATTTAGGCTAAAAACATCCTTTATTGATGTATGGAGTTAAAATTAGCAGTAAATTTATAACAATATCTCATTTTGGTTCATTTACTTATCAGAATCAAGATATAATTGAATCAAATATGCTAGCCAGATCAATAAATGGCAATCCATTTTCAAATCATTTTTTTTTTCTTGCCACAGTTAAAGCAAGCCTTTTTTTTTCTGTAGTAAGAAAACTTCTTAAAAAGTATGTTGTTTTCGTGTCACTTGTTGCTCATCTACATAGGTAAAAATTTATATTTAAATAACTCTTTTAAAAAATTTGAATGAATAACTAGCTGACCATGCTTTAGTAAAGTTCTCTAGAAAAACTGGAAAAGTCTGAGACCAATTCTTAAAAAAAAAAAAAATTAAAAAAAAAATCTTTTGCAGGTACAGTATATAAAAAACAACACACATGTAATATTTTACAGCAAATTTAAATAAAGTAATGAAAATTTGAAAAATTATAATGCCTCTGTGTAACATTCCCTCCCCATCACTCATACTCTTTAGGCTGTAGCATACCTTAATGTAATATATAGGTCAACCATATTGAACTTTGCATGCGACTCTTGCTTGAATTGCAAGAGACCAATAACAACAAGATGCAGCTATTGCCCCCGCAGTAGGTTTGCGTGGCATGTTAAATGGTGGTTTTGTTATATTTTTCCCTCTTCGTTCCACAATTTTTATCAGTTTAATAAGATTTACATGTAAGCTTCTCTGAATTTTATTTAAGAAAGATTTTTTCGAGACAAAAAAATGAAAGCAGTGAAGAAAAATTGTAGTGAAAATTGTAGTAACTTTTCTTGGGAAAGTCATTCTACAAACGATGGAAATGTTGACCGTGAAATTTTTTGAAATTGCTGATGGCATTCAAATTTCTCTTGCAATTTGAGGGAACAGATATAATTCAAAGTGTCTATTGGACTTTTGAACTATTGCTTTGATGAACTAAATTCTTTTTTTTTAATGGTGTTGTTGATACTGTACGAAAACAGTGTGGCCTTTATACATATAAATCCATGTATTTGTACATGTATGTCTATAGCTACAATATATTCTTCAAAAGCCAAGTATCCCAAATTGGACAGTATATGCATTTATCAATGACCATCTGTGACCTCTTTGACAAAATTGCAGGGTGTAGGGATGACATAAGGTGGGGGTGGGGGGCACACTTATATATTCAAAGACAAACAGTCTGTTAAAAACCTGTCACAGGCAATAGAAGAAATGGTAAATTACAGAATGTGGGGGATGATTTATATAGTCTTTTGTAATGTGTGTGTGTGGGTTCAATGCCTCCCACGTGAATACCAATAAGTTTAGTGTAGCTTTGGCATGGTTGCAGATAATAATGCCAGCATTAAAATTCTTTAAATCCTATTGGGGGATCTCAGCCTGTTGGGTGCTTGTACAGTAGGTAGGAGATCTAACTTCTGCTAAACATCAAAAATTCTGGAATTTTTGTAACAAGTGCCAAACATGTGACATTTTGAAGT
Organism: Apostichopus japonicus; assembly: GCF_037975245.1. Classification (NCBI taxonomy): domain Eukaryota; kingdom Metazoa; phylum Echinodermata; class Holothuroidea; order Aspidochirotida; family Stichopodidae; genus Apostichopus; species Apostichopus japonicus. The sequence continues at coordinate 24,472,259 of NC_092571.1, forward strand.
TGTAGTTCAAGTCAGAGAGAAGAAACTGATCAGGGTTCATGGCAACCTTGGCATGTGTTAGATGGTATATAACAAGTGAGAAAAGATAACAGGTAAGATCCAGATAGGATTGCTGTGAGGAAAGGTTAGTGTATATAGAAATACCACTTGCATGGAGTAACAAGTACCTCTCATCTATAGTCATCTCCTCCTGCCAGGGATCAACCAAGTGGATTTATCGGGAGGGGGGAGGGGGAGGGGAACAAGATTTAGTAGAGAGCTTGCGGAAAGGAGAGGTGCGGATAGGGACAACCTTGAAGAACTTTTTCAGTGGAAGCTTGTCAGAGTTTGTAACTCTGAAATGAACTTGTCAGTCGTATAATAGGAAGCGGTGAACTTTGGTCCTTATCTATCACTAACCGCAATTTTATAAGTGTCCCACATCTGTGTAGGTGTTGTAATTCAAATTCTTCAAATAGATCTGCCTGCCCATTCCTTCCATTAAAGGGTGCTGTTCGCATGTCCCTTTAAGTTTTGTACTGTACGGATTGAAATAAACTAGGTTCAACTTTGTGTTCACATTTAGAAATGAATCAGATCCCACTGTATTATAGTACAGGGGAAGAGGAGGGAGGGGAGGAAATGGGGGGAGGAAGGGTTGTTGTCAGAGTTTTAGCAATATAAAGAAAGTATTTTGGCCAAAAAGTGACTGATTACGAAATGGTTAGACCGCAAACTCTAAAGAACAAACGGATGTGGAGAAGATAATCAGACATAAGTTCATATTGTGTGTACATTTGATACAAGATCAACACACGTAAAGATCTAAGCTTGATAAAGCAACGTGGAATGCTTCGTCAGAGAAAAACTAGTTAGAAAGGCAAATACATCAGATTGTTCAGATGTTTATCCTAACAACTATTTGCACTGCTCTTAATATGAATTTTGCTATCCATTGTCGCTGTGTTAAAACTATAATCGTGCATTTATTAGCACACTTTTCGTTTGTAAAAAGTACAAGGAGAGGTGCTGCAGGTTTGTCGGAGAAATGTCTTTTATTCAGTCGGAGAAATGTCTTTTAATATAATTATCGTAAAGTATGACAATATCCTGTCATATGCTATGTCCAGTCGAGCATCATCATAAATTCATCAAAACAATACAGTATTTATCAAGCCAAACAACTTGTGAATTGTTAACAGGTTTGTGTATTTTTATGTAATATCTGTCATATTTTGTGATATAGGATTCAGTCTAAAGCCTTTCAAAGATGGGACGGAGGTTCAGTCCGTACACGTGTATGTATGTATGTATGTATGTATGCCTCATCTCTGTTTCTTTCGAGACGATTCTATCTTTAATACAGCTAACATTTTCATCTGTCTGGCTAGAGTTTGACTCAGCATCACTCATCGTTTACTCAGAGAGAACTGATGGAAATTCCACTTGTACGGAGTAACAAATATCTTCCATCTGTAATCATCTTCTGTGGAGAGGGATCGGCCAAGTGGATTTATCGGGGGGCAAACGAGATATAGTACAGAGCTCGTTGGAAAGAACAAGAATTCATAGGAGAGAAAAATAAGAAAAGAATAAAAACCAAAAAAGAAGAGAAACTTGGCTTTTTCATATTCTATCTGGAAAGTTGCTGAAAATTTGGAAGAAGGGGAGTTTTCTAGCAAAATATATCAGTGAGCATGGATAATAACATGATCGAATATCATGTTTGTATTTTTGATCAACTAAAACGGAGAAGAAGAAGTACGTTGGTTTGTCAAGCAAAGTCAGGAAAGGAAAAATTTAGCACATTTCAGTGCTCCCTTTCTTTCTTACAGTTTTCTTTTCCTTTTCTGAGAATAAACCCATATGACTCATGGAATGATAATGTAATGTTAAGTTTGTGGGAGTTGGTTTTGATAATGGCTCTGAATTAGAACATTCCATGTACTGTGACAGCTGGATTTTCAATCAACATTTAGGTGACTTTCAGGTCACAAAAACCCCCAAAATTATTTCATTGAATGATGTAATCTGATGGGTCCGGTGACACATGTTAGTTTTCCATATTCAGTACATACTACTACTACTACTTCTGAACCAATGTTTGGAAGGATTGAGTCATTGCTTACTTGATCTAATACGAACCATGAGCTGGTTATCTTCTGCTGGCCGACATTTACTCAGATAGTGTTGTATGCCTGGTCTGTGAGAAAATTGGGAAGTCTGTTGCAGCAGCAGTGTCTTGAATCATTGGATGAAATTTTCTCGTTGGAACTTCCAGAAAATTGACAGTAATCTTGACTTGCTCAAGGATGGACTGATGGAGAGAATTCAAACGTTGAGCAAAATAATCTTCAGCTGTTGTCTATAGATTTCTGGACGAATTTTCGGTTATCGGTGACGTTTCCTGATTGTGGACGTGGACGGTCATCTCTAGCCTTCTGATATATCTTTATAAAATGGAAGCAATAATAATAAGCCAAAAATAAATTTAAAAAAACTCTTTTGAAAGATACAGACTTAAAGTAAGGGTGCCAGATTGTTTTGTGGCCTGGCAGAATATTCTTCTTAATATCCGAATGAAAAACCGAACACTTTTATGTTCTTGCTTCGACATTTCAGTTTCAAACTGTTTGACTGAATCTCGAGAGCAGAGCTATGTTTTTTCCAGAGAAAGAACTAACTAGGGTTTTGACAACATCGCACCATACAGCATTTGATTTGTTTTTCCGATTATCTAATACTGTCTGGTGATGATGTTGACTCTGCTCTTAGTTTCATCGATGCCTCGTCGTCGCCGTCCTCGTGATGCTAGGAATAAAATCAGATATATAGATATATACTGTATAGACATGTTACTTCAAAATGGCTGCAAGTGCCATTCCATCAAGTCTCTATATCTTTGTGGTTCAAAATGGTTACCAATACCTGTTGGGTGATCTCTATGTGGACCTTCTACAAACATGATATCTTCGACCAATGTCCGACCCATTGCACGGTAATGTTCAAAATGCCTGCCGCTATACCAGTTGAGTCTCTATAAGAGCCTAAACACGTCATTTCTACCGTTGAAGAATATAAGTATGACGCCTTAATTATCGTCGAGATTCAAAATGGCTGCTGCTACCAGAAGAGTGTCTGTGGGAACCCCTCTCCAACGTTTCATTTCTACCAAAGAACTACAGTATTGGCTTAGTAGTAGTTGCTATGATTCAAAATGGCAGCCAATACCTTTACTAACATGTTTTTTCTACCAATGAAGTACATGCAATGCCATGTTGCTATTATTCAAAATGGCAGCCAATACCAGTTACAGTCTCTATGGTAATCTTTTATTAACTGTCATTTCTACCATTGAACTACAGTATACCTAAAAGGCAGCTAATAAATATACAATTTCACTGGGAAATTTTCTTTAACTGATGAGTCCTTCTATCATTGAAATACTTTATGCCATGTTGCTGTCATTTAAAATGACAGCCAATTTCTGTACAACCTCTATGGAAAACTTTAACTATGTATTATATTTTCTTGGCCTACGGATTAATATTCAAATTAAAAAATGGCAATTGATAAAACTAAGCCATCGTTCTACATTTTTTATTAACCAAAATGATTTATTTTGAGCAAGTCAATGAGAATTCCATTCTGTTCTCAATATTTTGTCATCCAGACACATTATATACTGGCATTAATCACATAAAAAAGGACAAAATTGGAGGGGAAAAAAATTAAAATGTTCCTCTGTTATAATTATTATTTGATTTAAAACTTGCTTCTTATGCTAATGATTTGCATTGTTAATTTAGTTACTATTAGCTTGGAAATAAAAACAAAATTGATCAATATCAACATAAAAACAATTTAAATCTTTAAAGACAGTCATAGTTCATATTAATGTTACTAACATTTAAAAAAAATTTATATTGTTAGTAATACTATAATTTATCAGAATCCTCCGGATTTTATTCATGTCAGTATGATTGATGTTCAATTGTGAGTAATTGTTTTCTCCTATCTTGCCTGCATGGAACAACAATTCTCTCTTACACCAAAAAGATGCAAAAAAAAAAGAAAGAACAACAACAAATTGAAACCTTAAAGAAAACTACCTTATTGTCAGACATATTCAACTTGATCCTGGTTGTCTCAATTTATATCTAGTTGTTATTATCTTTTAATCCCCTTTAAATAGAAATTAGAAATTTATGTAACTTGGTATCTTCCAACCTTTTGAATTTGAAAGGTTGAAAATAATGGGGGAAAAAAGAAGAAAACATGTCTTTAACTTCCAATACTCTTTGTATATTTAGTTAATCAATTTCTGTTTTCTCCTTAATTTTCCTTTTCAATATTGTAGTTTTGTTTTTGTTTTTTGGGCCAATTGTGAAAGAAAGAACGCTGAAATAAATTCTGAAAAATTCACATCATCATTTTGTTCATGCTGATTTCATTCTGATCTCTCGTGTTAAGTTTTAAGATATAAATTTGCAGAGAAATTGAAAGAATTACTCAATTTTCCTTGTAAACACTTTTATAAATGAGACTGGCAAGTTAAAGATTGTATTGGTGGGGGGGTGGGTGTTTGGGAGAGTCCCCCCCCCAAAAAAAAAGGAAGAAAGAATTGAAAAACAGTAAAAAAAAAAGGCATGAGAAAATGTAGCAAAATAAACATTATTAAAATGAAAAGTGATAGTTGATCCTTAGGATAATCCCCAAAACTTAAATAAAATACAAAAAGTGTAAAAATGAAAAAAAACTGAAGAAAGAATATTTAAAGTACATATCCCACTATGTGTTGCAACTGATAGCATCGACTATCATAATGTGGATGCATACCACAAGGTTGGTCCACCAAGTTTGCAAGTTGTTACGAAGTTGTGTCCATCATTTTTCATGGATATTTTAGCTGCTGTGTTAAATTCTTACAAAAGAAAGAAAAAGAAAAATTTCCATGTTGGGATCAACAATTTCATTGACCCATGTTTCCTGCCCCTGTAACAATTGAAGCCTTATAAACCACCTGTGCTCCATTTTATTATAACACCTTGTGGTTTTCCACCCACAGACTTCCTAAATTAATCGGATTTCTTTTCTGGAGGAGTATTTTTAATGTTCTTTTTTTAAAAGTTGACACCCTTTTTGCAGTAAACTTCAAGTCTTGTAAGAACTATAAAAAATGAGTGATTTCCCCCCCAAAAATGAAATCTCACCACTATTCAATATATGCATATATATTCCTTGAAGATATTGTAGGGATATTAAATTCTTAGCATGTTAAAAACGAATGACAATTGTTCTTAATTTGGAAGAGGGACGTTGCAAAATTTAGCTCAGGGGTCAGTGAATGAATGATTGAGGGGTTGTAAATTTATATCTTAGTTTGAAGGAAATGTGAGACTTTTCTCCCCTTTATAAATAAAAACTATTTAAAAGAGAAAATATCTCTTACTTTGTGAGAGACACACACATTGATGAACCATATTGTTCCCCCTTTTTATAAGGGGACAATTGGGTTATAAGGGGGCAATTGTAAAAAAAATAAAATATAGTGAATGCTTTCAAAAATTGAGTCGAACATAAAAAAAAAGAGGGAGGTATTTTGGAACTGTTTTTTTATAGCTGATCTCTATTATTAAATCAATTAAAGGGTGTAAAGAAAAAAAAGAAGTCACATGTGCTAATTAACTTGACCAACAATTCTTCAGAAACTTATAACCACAAATGATACATTTTCGACACATTTTGAAGGTGAGTTTACATAACTCTGTGACATTTATGAAATTCTCAAGCAATTATGGTGAAATCAAATTTAAAAAAGGATACCATATTATTATACCATCCAGATTTGTTTTGTGTTATTCACTTTGTAAAACTATTTAAATGGGTTAATCTGTTTGTTTTGACAATTTAAGGATTAAACTTAGCATTTATTATTTATTAAACTTTATTTTGAGAGGGTAACTCGTTTAGCCGAAGCTAATCTTCCACGAGGCCCTCGTACAATACAAAAATAAATAAATATCAATTAAAATATATAAGTAAAGCATCTTTTTAATAGAAGGTCAGACGCTTATTCCTACTCTGGAACAACTTTGGTGCCTGAATTTGGGCCAGTATTTGGAACACCAAGGAGGTAAACTGATTTGTTCCCAAAACCACAACGACTCTGGTTTATACCTGTAATTCTAATCATCAGTATGGTTGCAGAATTGTGGAGGTGTATAATCGTAAATGTAACTACCTTTCTAGTTGTAACTTGAAGTTTGTAATTACCCAATCGTCTATCTATGACTTACATAGATATAGCTAATTCACAGCGTTTACTCCCTCACCTCATATAACCTAGATGCATTACTGTATTTATCCCGCTCTAGCATCTGGCAATTCTTTATGTGCGTGTATGGCCATCTCCGATTCAGTAATCCCTCTATGTACAGCATCACTCTTCTATCGCTCTTGGTAATCTCCATCAATATCTATACATCTTTTTATCGCTTTGGATTCACCATTTTGTGCATCTGTTTCAAATTTCTCACTTTGAACTGTTTTGATAAGTATATCTCTTCTTCTTTCGGGATTTTTGTTCATTTTTACAGTCACGTCTCGGTACTCTTGGAGATAAATCGTTTCGTAAACATCTTTCTTAAGGCACCGTAATTCACAAATCACACACTTGGAGATTTTCAAAAATGGTCACATATGGTCAAAATTCTAAAACTGTGTTTGTTATATCACCTAGAGGAAATTGACCTCACTGGGACATTCAAACAAATTTTATGTTCATTTAGAATGTCTGAGAACAATTTGGAGAGTAAAGACCCCCAGGAAGGTACTTTTTGAAAACCTGGAGCAATTATAGTGTGCTATAATTTGGGGCCTATACAGACTACCTTTATTAAATCCTCCCACGTACATTTCATCGCAGACCGAATTGTTTTTGAGCTTATCCCGAGTACCACCATAATTATCGGGGTGTATTAAACATATATATCCCAGTCATCTTCAAGTTACAGGTTTTGTAAGGTCTGGCGCTCCCAAACACAAAGGCTCATTAATCATGATCTCCGGCAATAAACTTGAGAATAATGTTACTTGAACCTTTCCGAAATGTGAAACCTTGAGTGGGGCATATATAGTTTCCTTGGAAATCAGTATTCTCTACGGGTGGAGTGGGTATTGCTCATATGTTAATTGATACATCACTAGTGGATTTTTAACAAAGAAAACTGCCCTCAAGTCGGTGTTACTACCATTTCCGGAAAAGTAACCGCATCCCCCCATCTAATGTCCTGTAGAACTGGCCAGTTTTTTTATTTGTTTTATTTTTTATATCTTTTAGAGGAAGTAATTACTGCCCCCAGATAATTAAGTGTACAATTGCCATTTCCAAGTTCAAGCTGTTTCAGATGGAGATAAATCTAATTGGATAGGAAAGAAAAAAAAATTCTGCAAGCATTTCACTCTTCCCCCACCCCCCTCCACCCTCCCACTCAAAAAGTTTGTTTAAATGAATTTAAGAATTTTTTAAAGAAGTTGTCTATTCTTGCATTATCAATTTTCTTTGGAAAAAATATTGATGGTGATGATGATGATGGTGCTGATGATGGTGATGATGATGATGAAGACAGATTTTTGTTATCTGAAGAGGGGTACGTAGAACAAAAGGGGGAATCATTGGCTCTAGCTGTCTTCTGGTAAATGATTTTTATGTTAGATAGTGCCTCTAATCCCCTCCCTTCCAAAAATAAAGTCTTTTACCCTATGGTTAAACTAAAAACCACACAATATAGATGTAACAGCCATTGACAAGAAATAGTCACAGGCTTCTGTGAATATTTTAAAGCAGGTTCCCATTATGGCCTGAAAAAAACAGGAATGATTGGCAGTTCTTTGAATGTCCACCTTGAGACAATAAAAACAAGATCAACTGAACAAAAGGGGTTGCATACATTTTGCAAGAGTTAACAACAATTGCAGTAAGGTATATGTTTCTTGATACTGTAGGGTAGCCTTTCATGGGCAGGCTTCAAAGTAAACTGTAAAGATGTGTTTTGGTCTTGAAAAAGCCCAGAATTTTCCGTTTGTTTGAAAGAGTGGGAATGGTGAGGTAAAGTCAAAGTTGTTTTACCATATGAGTTTGAGTATATTTCCATAACAATAAGAGAGGAGTAGTACAGAGTCAAGATAAAACAAGGTGGTGGTAATTAAAGGTAATTAACAACTTACAAGCAATAATGATTTACAAGGATATACTTACATAGACCGACTTGGTTTATTACAATGTCTGAGAAATATTTCTGACTTATTTTTATCTTTTATTTATTTTTAGACTTGTTTTATCCCAGAACTGGAAGAACAGATCACGTTTTCTCTGTTCTAGTAAATATTTCTGTATGCCTATCGAGATGACACTTTTATTACAACTGCAAGGCGGTTACCTTTAAACTTTTGTCCGATACCAATATTTAATGAAAGTCTGCGGACACCTAGGAACAACATCGTCCTAATCACTGTAATAAGCATTAAAAGTCATGAAAATAACAGCAACTTCCGTCAAAATCTATCAAAGTTGGACCATTTTACAAGTTTTTTTTGCCGTAATTCTAGTTTTATTTATGAATTAACATTAGCTAATTATGCATATTGACTATGTTGTCACTGCCTAAGTTTATGTTGTGTTATCCCTTTGTCTTGACAACGTTCATTTCAATGACACTGAACACAGGTTTGCAGTCTAAGGCGATATTTTGAATTTTTTTTTCTTCTTTGATGAGGAGAACATCACATTATTCAAATGATATATGTGGGTTTGTAATTAGGGGTTAACTCATTAAGGCGTGAAGTAAGAAATTTGGATGAGAGCAACTTTCCCCGTCATAGTTTGCACAAATATGTTGAGTTTTCCCACATTTTTCAATACGTCAAATGTGTATATCTTGGAAATGAAAACAGCTTTTCAAAAACTTTCAAGAGATTTTGGATGAGATTATCACATACAACAAATGTACTGAATACGCAGCAAATTGGCTAGGTGTCCCTAGTACTTTAACTCAAAACATTTGAAGCAAATGAGGCTTAGCAATCGGGAGGTTCGGGTTTTGATCCCCCAGGCCAGGTCATAGTAAGGTGGGTTTTTCATCCAAGAGCAATCTACGGTTTTTCCCATCTGACATGACTTTCTAAATTGAAAAGGTTCCAGATTTGAGTTAAAAATGTTGAATTGGAAGCCACCCGACGTGTTACAGTACTTAGTTGTAATCCAAAGCCCTTGCAGGTTTCTCCCACATTTGTTGTCACTAATGCATCGTAAAAATAACTGCTGCTTATTATTATATCATTATAAAAATGACTGCTTGATTACAACTGAATACCTCTCAAACACTTCCCGTCTAGCAGAATTATATTGAAAAGTTCCACTTGCAGAAAACCGATTAATATCCTCAATTAAGACAAAAAGAAGCAGTTAGTTAGGAATGTACAGCTTTGGTTATTCGAAGGGTTTTTTGTACAACACCATAGAGGAGGAAATTGTAATAAGGGGGTACCTTGCTCTAAATGTGAATTAATTAACTAGAATAGAAAACTTCCTCAAAATCATTAGGGAGGTGAAAGAAGGGAATCCACCTTTTTTCTGCTTTCTCACGGAGGAAGAGCTTGTGATGGTTTGCATGTCCAATCCTAATGGAAAACATGACCTTCATTGAAGTACACTAACTAGGAGGTGAAGAGGGGGTGCCAGGTGGGGGTCCCCAGGGGGAGGGTGCTGAATGGGGGGGGGAGAAATGGATTAAAATTGTATGGTTGCTGAAGGAAGGGAGCTGAAATTAGAAGTCTGTAGCTCCAATCTTTTGTTTTAAATTGAGATATTTATGATTGTTGATTTAATAGATACATAATGAACCCCAATTATCTTAATTAATTGATTGGACGGAAATGCTGGCGACGAAATGTCACTTCCCCAAACAGTTAAATTCTTTGCATTTTGGAAAATTAATTGCCGGTTTGATCATTGAATTCCACATGCGAGATTGAAGACTTAAGGAAGTTTCAGCATACAATTACAGAGCTATTAGTGGTTAGAAGTTGAAACTTTTACTTTACTTTTATTCATTTTTTTTGTTAAATCTTGTTTATTATTATATTTTTAAATATGTTTATTTCCCTGGGTGTTATGTGTTTGTTCTGGCTTATGATAGTAATAGTGTTTGGAAATGTTGTCAGTCAATTAAATATAAGATCAGGACATTAGGTATTCATGTTTGCATTCGTTTTATAATTAAATTTAGATGTACTGTGAAAATTAAAAAATTAAAAACACAACATTTCACTTTTGGCATCAAAATGATTAAAATGCAGCTTCAATATCTTGTATTAAACTTTTCATGTCTGTTGTGGTAACTTTTTGTGGAAATCATCCCTAAAAGTATAACTTAAAGCATAAGTTAGGTATATCATATTTCTGGAATATTAGTAAGTAAACGTATGGAGGCATTATGTTATAACATACATTGCCCACAATTATTTTCAAGCTATAAATGGGGAAGGATTATTGAAACCCATTTTATGATATGGCCTTCAATCTCTGAGAAAGTATTTAGTTCATTTGGTATTCTTTTCCTCCTCTTTGTTTCTTTGTTGTTTAAAGAAAGTATTTTTAAAATTAGTATTTCATTCAATTTTTCAGAATTTAATTTTAATATATGCAGTTATTGTTTGAAAAATACTGAACCCAGTATGGTATTCAATCTTTTACTATTAAATTAAATTTATATTAATACGGAAAATTTGTTTGCTATTAAATTGGAAGTGAATACAAGCTTGGAGATCCTCTGTGACTAGGCCGAGGTTTACTAGCATATTTGCTTAAAAGTTCAATTCAATTTCAATTCAATTTCTTTATTCCAGTATAAATTATAAAATTTATAAATAGGACACATAAAAATGATACATAAAAGACGTAAACATGTACAAAAATGAATGCATGAACGAAAACAAGAAATAAGATAGAGGATTAGAAGTTTTGAAGATTAAAGATTAAAAGGATTATAACAGAGATTCTAAGAACCCATTTTGAATATAAATGGCTGCTCTGTAGATAAATGAGTTCTTAAAAAGCATAATTCTAAAAGATGGCAAGATAGTAGGATTACGTAGATTGTACTTGCTGGTTCTATTGCACAGAGAGATCAACTCTGAGAGAAGTGGGTGATCTTTAGAACTATGTATATTCTTAGCTAGTCTTATGAATTCATTTTTAGCAGCAGTCTGAATTTGTCCTTTAAATTTAGGTCGGATCATACAGAGGGCCCCTCCGTTTACACCCGTTACTGTTCACTAACAGAATTTCATACAAAGTTTTTTAACCTCATCACAAGGTATGTCTGTAATTTTTGGCCTCGTCATAAAATTTTGGTCATTATCATGTGTGTGATTTGCAATATTAAATTTCTGCAATAAATTTGCAACAATTTCCCTGATTAAAAAATTGAGTGATTTACTATTTTCAATTGTTTTCTTCAAAATCATTATCTTTTTTATTTTATTTGGAAAAACAGTATGAAGCTCTCTTCAAGCAGAAAGGGAATGTTGAAAATGAATTTTGAAACAAGCCAGTGAATTAGAATTTATGGCCTCGTAGGGCCCAATTACGATGATACTAAGGAGGCTTGCAGGCACGGTAATTGCCAAACCAACTGGAATCCCAACAGTTTGGGTGTGAACTCTTGAAAGAGGACACAAACCCGACCATCATATTTAGCTAATATGACAAGGATCTTTGTGAAAACCGAGTCCCCCCCACAAACAGCGAAGAAAAATGTCGCTCCGTTTTGGAGATATCGTACTTCAAAAAGTTGTGTCTGGAAGCTGTTATTTCTATCAAATCTGTGATTTCATAGAGCCACGTGGATCTGAAAACATTCACTTTCTCTTGGGTTTTTGTATTATTCAGGTAAGATTATTGATTGTTTTGACACTTAAAACCAAATATCATGCAACTAGGTCTTGTAAATAACTTCAATATTTTAAATTCAGCAGTTTGAAAACCCATCTCTATTACAGAAAATATTTAACATTGTAAATAAATTTAGAAACACATCGCCAAAAAATTGAAGCATATTTGGCTCGATGACATCATATTTAGACTTGATCAAGTTTTCAATTTTTGTGTGTGAAGGAACATTTAATCTGTGATATTTCCTTCAGCCTACCAGCAAACTGTTTACCCTAAATGATGCAAATCTACTACCCCCTCTCCCCTCCCCCCCCCCCTTGGACTACCTTTCGTTGCTCTACCAACTAACCTGTTTGTTTCATCAATGCCACTGCCACCCCAGTAAAAAAAATATCTACTTGGTAAAATCAAACTGAAGTAATATCACTATATACCAATAATGTTTGAATATCTTAACAGTTTGAATGATAAAAGGTTGTTTACAGTGAAAAGCATCTGATGACATCATATACAGTTTTGAGACCTCAGGGTCAACCACCACCACCTTGAAACCACTTCCAATTAAGTGGTTGGCTTTCAGGTATCCTTGCATCGATGGTAAACATCTTTGGCAATAAACATATTTATATTCACTTCCTACTAATTTAATGTACAGTATACCCTCAAATCTGGTAATTTTTTGTTGGAGGGTAGGGGAGGGGGAGGGGGGGTGGAGAAAGCTGAGCTACAATTCTCTGGCTCACTGCACATTTGCTCCTTCCAGGGAATATTCACAAATATTCACAGAAAGTTTCTCCTGCTGTAACATATGCTCTCTCATGTCCTAGCTCTCTGCCATTTATACAATGAAACAGCATATGTGTCTGTTCACCCGTGAGGAATGCAAAGCGAGCTGCTGTGAATCCTCAGTCGCCGTACATACAGTTAGAGACAGAACTCCTCGGAAGGTTTACAAAACACCCCCCCCCTCATCCAGTGCACGCACACCCCGGCAGGCCGTAACGAGCAGCGGAATTAACGGCACTCCAGTGTGTCTAAACTTAGAAACGGAGCACGTGTACATCCTGTGACGTGGTTGTTAGCCTTAAAAATTCCCCCTCTTTTTTCTTCTTCTTCTTTCTTCTCCCGATCGTTCTGACGTCAAAGCTTCATCGGCAAATCTCACTCGTGTCGTATCGTATTTATATTGCTTTGTTTGTGTGTACAAGTGTGTAAGGTAGTGGTGACTGCTACATATAATGAGAGAGAGAGATCCGATCGGGCTTCTATCGTGATGAGGAAGACAGATGAGAGAGAGAGAGGCAGATGAGAGACAGAGAGAAGAGCAGGTTGTTAACATTTCTACTGTGTGTGGCTGATCATGCTGCAAGAGTGGAATTTCAATCACTCCATATCCATATTTTTTTTAAAAGTCCAGAGGCCGTACTGTGTTTCCTGTCTTGTCTGAAATATTTGTATCTCGATGTACTTGCTCATAAAGGGATATTCTGGTGGCTGAAGTTGTATGTACATGTATGTAGTTTAGATCCTCCTGCAAGCAGGAACTCGCGAAGAAGCCTCATTGGCTTATCAAAGCCGCAAGCTGACCGAAATCAGTCTCTTACATTCATATTTCACGTCCACGATTATGAATCGTCAATTGTCAACACTCTGTAACTGGACGACATATACATTAATCTGGGAGTGACTCGAACCGGGGACCTTATGATTGAAAGGCATCGGCGTTAACCACTGAGCTAACACTCATAGTTGATTGTTGAAGTTGACTGCTAAATTACTGACAAAAAATTTGCAGAAAATTTTCTGCATAAATTAAGGTCACAATCACATCCTCATATGTAGCATTTTTGTATGATGTATGGCGAAGGCAATTTTTTTTTTCAAATTTGGTGCATCTGGCAAGTTATTACAGTATCTTTGTAATATTTAACACACTTTCTTCACATACAATTTCTATAACAAAAAAATTTGGAAAAAAAATTGATGAAATTCTTACTACAGAGAACATGAACAGCCAAATAAGCATATTCAAAATCTATATCCTATTTTCAAGGATAAAGCAATAACAAGATTATATAATTAATAGGAAAATATGAAAGCTTTTGACGAACATTAGCAGTTAACAGTGATGCCATGCCAGACCATCCACTGTGTTACACACCCCTTTGAAGAATAACCAGTCAAAACTAGCTAGGTAATATTTAATCGGTTCAATAATATATATATATATCTATATATAGCCTAGTGGTTAGGGCGTTAGGCCTAGTCGTTAGGCCAAGTGGTTAAGCCTAGTGGTTAGGGCGTCCGCATATAAAGCGGGAGGCCGGGTTTGAATCCCAGGTTGGAAGTTTTTTCACTGTTCTGTTCAAAGTATCTCTTTCGAGATCCGGCTTAGGAATCACAAATGACTTCGCGTTGGTTAGAATCATATTTGATATCTAGAGTAAGGCAAATATGTCATCAAAACAGAACTAACATGTACAGGAAGTCACTGATAGAGATCTTAATAGACATTGTAACCGCCATAGTTCATAGTCCAAAAGTTACATACATGGGGTTAAGAGTAATGATCGTTACAACTGCCGAGAGCTTGTTAATTGTATGTTCAATCGCTACTTAATGTTCTCCCACTTTGACGTACATAGGCTTGATCGAAAAATCAACTGTCATTGCCTGTTAATTAATGTGGTATTAATGGAAGTTCAAAATCTTGAACAAGGACATCTGTTATTTTTACGTAATAAACTATGAATATGTAGGCTAGCCTTTAACTGTAATGATCACAGCTTTCACAGCAGACGTGCCTATAGCCTAGCCTACTTTACATATTAGAATCCTCTCTGAAGTAAATTGAACCTTGTTAGAAATTTAACAGTGTTAGGTTAAGTGTTTTTATAAGGAAATAGACTTTAAGAGATCAAAGGAATCTGTAGGTTCAACTCCTGGCAGGATTGTTACGTTGTGTCACATTAAACGCTCTCAATTGCATATCATAACACCGGTTGTATAAATGGAGACCCTGCACGGTGACTGGTAGATATCGTTGTGAACACTGGATTTGCTGCAGGACCCTAGGGGAAAGTACATCTGCCATGGGGAGTATGGGTAGATATGGTGTACTGTAATGCAGTACTTCATATACCAGTTGCTCTGGAAAATGTGCTCGGTTACAGTAACTGTCTGAAGATTGCACACTTCGATCTGTGGATGTGACGGTTAAGGTATTATTGACCGTGCATTGATCCGTGATCTTCCCTTCTAAAAAGGGAGATCAGGATAACAGGGTCTTATCCTGACTTTGAGAGTGTTGGCACTGAGGGCGCTTCGACACTAGATCCGGATCAGATCTCGACGTCGGGATCTGATCCTGCCGCGAGATCACGGCTGTAGTGTAAATGCGTCCGGATCAATGGATAAGTTTACCCGGCCATAGAGAGATGATTGTCTGATAAGATCAGGGGATCTGATCCGGATCTAGTGTAAAATCACCCTAGGTAAATGCCCTTGCAGTATGTATCATATCTCTCTTGGCAATCTCAAATGTCACAGTGAACTAACTAGGCTACTGTATAAACCCTGCCTGCCATAGAGAATCCTGAGAGTGTTGTGGTCAAGTGGTTAAAGCAGTGGACTGGTCTAAGGTTTGCAGGTTCGAGTCCTGGCCAAATCATTATGATTTGTCCTTGGGCAAGGCACTTTATCTCCATTTCCTCACTTCACAGAGATGTATAAAGGTAACTTGCAAATATAGTTGCGTGTGCCGGTCTGTGTCAGCACCCTATGGGGAAGTACCCCAGGAGACACGTAGATGTGGTGCACTGTGGTGCACCAGGAGGAATTGTTTGAATTGTGTACTCTTTAGTGTGTGGGTGTGACAAGTCACCAATGACCAGGGGGTTAATTGTTGTAATGTTCTGTGGGAAGGCCTTGTCTAATTTAATCTAAGAGCTGTATTCTTTTTAATAGTTGTAGAGATTCATACGGGATATCGGGATGTAGAGTAAGTGAATCTGGCGAGAAGTTCCGTCTGGCCAAGACGTTATAGTTCCTGTTTTTGCTGCGCGACTTTTGTTGAGGGCACTATACACAGCCTCCCTCGGATAGCTTAATTTAGTCCCTATTGGACTAAACGTGTATTAAATACGAATATTCGAAGGGAGTGAGGGCGTAATACAGTAAGTAGTATAAATTCCGTCAAATATGTAGCTGCAAACCAATTCACGCACTCTTGTGACACGACTACGGGATAAGTGGAATCAGGATTAAAACAATATAATAAGCAACCACTTAAACTTTTGTTGCCGTTATAGATGATAGAGTTATTACCGTATTCTTTCTGTTGGATCTGGGGAAAAGGGAGTGGGGTGAGGGTGTGGAGGGGTGTCAAGTAGGGCTTGATTGATTCCCTGAACCTTGAATTTGGTGATGCAGCCTTAGTTACGGTAGATTTATAGATCAAGTGCTGCTACAGGTCGGTTGCGTGGGTGCATTCCTTCCGATTAATGGTGCGTTGCAGTTTCTGTCAGACAGGGTGTGGGTGCTTCTTGTACTCATTTGATCTCTATGTTTTAAGTCCATTAAAAGTTTCTCTTTTATTATATTTTTTATATAGCCACAGAAAAATGATATGTGGGCGGTGATGAATAATTATTTACCTTTGTGAATCATAGGGTATGATTAAGGAAAATTAAGTGTATAGCATACAGTTTATGTGCGTAAAGTATACGCTCCTTTTTTGGTGCTTTATCCGTTGGGATTCAAGTGTTTAAAGTACGACAAATATTGTGACCAAATGTAACCGTACTGAATTTGCTGAAATATTCAAGAGGTTCTGGACCAGCCAAATTATTTTCTGAGGCAGATTTCTGGACTTAAGCTGTAAAGTTTACACAATTTAAATTCTCAGTGAGGGAGAATTTTTTGAAGGATGGTAGTGAGAAATGCCTTTTTTGAAGTTTCCACCTGTATGACCATTATATATTTGAATTTTTAACACATTTAGAGACAATAAATGGATGGCCTTTAGATCAAGGGACTGGTAAATGATTTCAACAGATTAAATCATCTTTGCATACATCGAGCAAGCAGATCAGAGGGAGAACAAAATGAACAAATCCAATAATAGTTTGTTGTTTTTTCCATCAAAAATTCACAAAAATGGCAGGTGTGAATTAAAACAAAAATAGAATGAGGATGAGTGATGAATCAATGTCAGACAAAAAAAAGACATTAAACAAGTGCAGAAATGTCACATAGACATTTAATAAATCAGTCATATTTGCATCTGCAGTTAGACTTGTTTCGGTCTGTTTTATGTGGAAGTGACGAAGTCAAGTGATTCCTACTGCGTTACACTATAATCGTAATCTCCCTTCGAATGGATCAGGATTATCCCCCCCCCCCCCAAAGGGAGATCAGGATAACAGGGTCTGATCCTGACTGAGAGTGTTCCCACTAAGGTTGCTTTGACACTAGATCCGGATCAGATCTCGACGTCAGGATCTGACCCTGACGTCTAGTTCACAGCTGTAGTGTAAGTGCGTCCGGATCAATGCATAAGTTTATCCCATGAAGAGATGATCGTCTAATAACATCAGGGAATCTGATCCGGATCTAATATAAAAGCACCATACGTATTGGCCTTGCAGTATGTATCATATCTCCCTTGGCAATCTCTAACTTGTAAATATAGTTGCGTGTGCCGGTTTGTGTCTGCACCCTATGGGAATTCACCCCCCCCCCCAACCTGCCAGTTGGACACTTAGATGTGGTGCACTCTAGTGTGCCAGGAGAGATTGTTTGAATTGTGTACCCTTTGGTGTGTGGATGTGACAAGTAACCAATAACCAGGGGTTTAAGGGTGGTAGAGTCATATAAGGGGGGGAGGGGAGGGTGGGACTCAAACAAGAGTGCAAACCTTCAAACCTGAAAGACTGGATGTAGTGGGCAGGACATTTGGAAGCCAACTGTGTTGGTTGACTTGTATTTTGACTTTGTATGTCATTGTATGTTGCCTCTAATGTTTCAACCATGATAATTTGTCAAAAAAGCAAATGTTTTAAATTGTAAAACCTAGACAGCTAGCAGTTACCTTAAATAATGTTCTGCTGCGAAATATCAAACTTTATAATGTTATGCCTAAAGTCTTCCTTTCAAACTCCCCTAAAAAAGACGCTGCAGATTGGTTTGCATAACGATATTTGTCAATATAATTGATCACTGAGTATTTCATAATTGAACAAAGACTGATTTTACGTCTGAGATACGACTGAAGATTGGCATGTCGAGTAGTTTCCGAAACGGACTTGAGCAAACAGTATCTTATCTCTGTATCAGGTGGCTGTTTCTATTTGCCTCCCGTCAGTCTACTTACTGATTATAAATATCCCAACTGTCAAGGTGAACCCTCAAGATAAGTTAAGTTCACACCATAACCTGATGGGACGCGTGCCAACAGTCTTTTGAAGAACAGTCAGAAAATGATTGTCAAAGGAGATAACCAAAAGTCATATGTTGTGCTAATTCAATAGCTTTTCATTGACAAGTTTGTGGACTCGGGTTCTGAAAAGGGGTTGTAGAAAAGGGAAAATAGTATTATTTTGTACCAAAAAAATAATAAATGTAATATTTGAGGTATTGGATTGATATCATCTGAAATTGACAGATATTTTTAATTTTTTTTTTACAATGGTTAAAGAACATGTAACTTTAATTGTGTCAAATGAAAGATCGGAGACAACCACTAGATTACAACACATTAAAGCCTGCCGAATAGAAAATGGGGGAGCTATTCACAAATAGGTAGAAACTCTGAATCAGGGTATAATGTATACATGCATCAAAACCTTGAGTCCTTAAAAAACTTTGGGAGAAGAGGGGAAGGGGGGGTAGGAGGTCCTGGGGGTAAAGGGGTACCAAGTTGGTCCTTTGAAAGTTGGGATACATAAAAGGTATCTGTTAACAGTGATATTGACTGATATGTACACTGGCAGCTATCAAGAGAGTCAGGACTAGCCTCAGACATCATGTCATGCAAGGAGAACCAAAATTTAATCCCTACCATGGCTAGGACTGAGGTCATTGGTGATATTTCCTAAGTTTGGGGGTCCATGAACATGACTTCATTGTCCCTAGGGCCTTGATCTGTGGTTTGAGAGTGGTTGAAACCAAGAGAATGATTATTTGCTCTCATATCATACCCTACAGTCTCATTCCCAATATTTTTCGGACACTTGTATTCAGCATATACCATAGATATGTGTTTGAGTGTTATTGAAGAGTTGAACTTGAAGCTAGCAGACAATATCTGTAACCTTTTCGTGATGTTACTTTTGATTCAATGACATGCTTCTCCTGCCATTAAAGCATACAGCACATACTTCAACGGAAACATTTTGTGTAGGCTTTTGGGGATTCGATATGAATCAGAAGAGTTGTGGAAAACGTTAGAAAAATTCCTTTTAATTATTTTTCAAGATGAAGATCCATACTTTTAAGCAAAGGGAGGTGTTCCCAGAGGGCAAGGTACACATGTCCCTCTCGCGTTTGTGAAAACCTGAAAAGTTCCCTTTTTCTTGGAATAAGGAATGCCCCCAGCTGTTTTGCTAATGAAAAGTACCCTTTTTTCCCCCTCTCCTTTCACTTGAACAACTCAAGTGCTCATTTCTTAACCGCAAAGATATTTTTGGTGTGGAGTACACAGAGTATTAATTTTTGAGGTAATAACATTGCAGTCTGCCCCCTCAACAGTACTCATCCCACTTCTGCCACCCCAGACTTGCCAACTCACCTAAATGAGCAGGAGGTTTATAGCTGGTTTATCTTACTTGACATGTGAATCAGACTGTACTTGTTATTGACATTAACTATATATACCGGGGGGCGAATAACAAGTCGATTGAACGATTTTAGATGAGAAGAAAAAATAGCCACATTGTAGTTGATTTTTATCAATTTTTTTTTTATGATATTCAATACTAAATTTCCATGACATCGTTGTTCACATTAGCTTTGAATATTGGAATTTCATTTCAAATAATGAATTTAACATTTACTTTGCACAGAAAAAAATAATATTGTACTTATAAATGTTCATAACAATGACATTTTTTGAAATACTTTTACATGAACTCAAATTAATTTGGTACAAAAAATTTGGAGGGAGCTTTTCTTAGCTTGAGTACTGGAAAAAATCTTAGTTTGAGAAATGCTCGGCAGGTTTGAGAAGAATTGCCGAAAAACTTGTGCCAAAAGAGGACATGCTTGAAAAAATACAAAATCAGTTCCTTACACTTTCTTTGAGTGACAATATGGGTGTGTAATGGTAAAACGCTATATATATATATATATATATATATATATACTGTACATGTTGTAAGAAACAGTGCTGGAATTACTTCCGTTGAAGACACTTTCTTTTTAAGTACCTATTAGTCATCGGGTTCCTTCATTGTTTGAGACTCTGCGACCACCCACCGACGCCCTTTCTGTCGTATCCAATCTCCAAGAGAGAGAGAGAGAGGTGTGCGCGGATGTTTGTCTTCTCACAGCAGGAACGGACACTATTGTTTCACCTTTTTGCATTGTCATGACGATAGGTTGAAAACGTCTCGAATATCATCAAATATGTCCCTGCCAAGATGTGGGTAGTTTAATCATGCCTTAAAGCAGCTTTGTCAAGTTCACTTTGATCATTCTTTTTTTTTTTTGTCATCATGATGGTTTGCTTTTCGTTACAACACAATTTTACTAACTTTGATAGGCAAGTTTAATATCAAGAAGTGAGGCTATAAAGCTTGCAACTAATTTTCAAGTTGATTTTAACTGTGACTAACTGAACTGTACAACTGAAGGAATTATCCATTGCATGTCTGTGAGAGAAACTGTTGAGGATGAGAAAAAAAAAAGAAATATTATACAGGTGGTGGGTGGTAATGTTGTGAATAATTGCACTCAGAAAGTCAGGGATTTGGGGGGAGGGTGGGCGGGGAAAGATGGAATTAGGGGCCAATGGAAGCACCATTGAGGTACATTTCAAAAGATATGAATCAGCTTCACAACAATATTGTAAAGTAGAATGTCTACCACATGAAAAGGTTTGATCCAAGTGTGGTGCTTTTTTTTCTTTGAATGATTTGTGGTCAAGTTTATCTTTCAAATTCTTTTAACTTAATGCCCTCTTACAATCCTTTCCTTTCCTGTTTTGATTCTTTTCAGCGAGAAGTTGCTCAACAGAAGCTGATGAAGGCGAGGGAGCTCTCAGCGAGATGTGATCAAACCAGGATGCTTGACCTACGTCTAAAGTTTTTAAATCAAGCCAAGCAGTATTTCGGTGTCCCTTATAAAAAGAAATACCACGAGCCAGGGTGTAAGTATTTTTGGGAGGAACTCATGTTTAGGAAGAAATATGATATACTGTAGAAATGCTACCAGCCAATTTAGGTAACATTATAAATACCTTCTTTTTTTTTCCTTTCTAAAAATTTCACTATTCAGTGTATTTTCTACAATCTAGTGATAGTTAATTACCAATAAAAGAAAGGTAATTAAAACCATACTCTGTAAAGTACTTCAGACCGTTCAAAATCTCACCAGGAATAAATTAAGGCAAAAGAAAAGTAATAATCATTAAAATAAAAAAAAATTAAAAAAACCCATTGTTTAAATATCTTGCACATTGTTTCTTTTTCCTCCATCAGAGTAAACGGTAGATATCTAACTTTGCGGTAACAGTACCCAGATCCATATGCTGTTTATAGCTAAGGATGAGAATGCCACATTAAAGGAATGAATCTGTTGCCGCTGTATGCAGAGGGCGGCATTGATTTTATTTTTAAATCAGGGAATATGTTGAGGCAAGATTAGCTGAGAGAATACCTTTAAGTAGAACCTTGAGTGGGTTTGATAATTCAACCACAAGATTTCTTGGCTAGTTGTCAGAGGTCTATCAACATGGTGTGAATATTTTACAGCTGGGTCAAAGTTACAGTCCAATGCAAAATACACTTTTAATCAGGTAACAGCTCCTATGGTAATTAAAATTGTTTTAAAATATCTGGAAAGACAAAATATCATTCTTCTAATGTTTATTATGATCACCTCAGGCAGAAATTTAGTCTTGATATGTCATTATTCCTAGATTACCTAAATTCTCTTTTATTTGGACTTCCTGAGTTCCAATTTCGGAAAACTTAAAAAAGATTCAAAATACTGCAGCACAAATAGTCAAAGGGTCGAGCGTAGAGTAGTTGTCATCCCACCCCACTTCTATAGGATCTTCACTGGCTTCATATTGACTTTCGAGTTCAAAATGCGAGTTCAAAATACGAGTTAAAAAGCTCAAAATACTCCTACTTGCATTTAGTGCTCATGCTTTACAACAGCCTGTGTATCTCGCTAACCTTCTATCATCTTACCTTCCTGTACGCACGTTGGACAAGCAAATCATACCTCTGTGTATCTAAACCTTGTGTGAAGGCTGATTCAGAAGTTTTACTTACTCTGCCGCAAGCCTTTGGAATCAGTTACCAGACCGTCTTCGAACTTGTTCTAAATCTATCCACTTTTAAGATTTTACTGAAGACTCAATTTGTCTGTCGTGAATTTCAGTGTGTTGATGCTTTCCACTTTGTGAAGCACCATGGGCAGTTACTCATTTTCTGGAGTGGCACTATATCAATCTACACTATTATTATTATTATTATTATAATAAAAAAAGTTTAAAAAAAATGAGTGCTAATGGTTTTTAAGATATTCACCGTTAATATGCTACATCTTTGAAATGCTCCTTTAAGGCCAAATTGATCGACGATGACGTTGGCTCATCAGTGATTGCACCCTTCAGTCTTAATATTAATCAATTGTTATATAAATTTGAATATTTCAAAGAAATTGTTTTCTTTTAACTCATCATAGTAACAACAGAGCATACCCTTGGAGGAAATTCAACAGCATCTATTCTTCAAAAATGTGAAATGCCATTGTAAACAATTGTCATTTGACACCTTAAGATTCTCATGTTTCTCATTGTGTTTTGTGGTGAATCTGAGGAACTAACCTAACGATCTATGTATTAGGCTAAATATTCCAGTCACTTAATTGATGAACCTTAGCTATAAATTTAAAAGGTTAATTTATTCTCATAACATTTTGAGTGAGATAGAAATGCAACCTGGATTGATAGCAGTGGGATTTTTTTTTTCTCTTTTAACAGTTGCACAGCATTTCAAATTTAATATTAAAGTGTCTGATGCATCTTTGAGCTTTCTTGGGGTGGGATGGTCTGATAAATCGTTAAAGGTCTGCTTATAGACCCCAACTATAGCACGCTATCATGGAAAAGTTTCTTGAGATTTCATAATCGACCTGCCTTGGTCGTAAAATGACCTCTTTTTACCAATTAGTCTGCAACACCTGCCACATATTTTTTCTTGTATGAGGGTCTTTGTGTGAACGCTGTATCATTAACTACACTGTAGACATGCACATATTTCCACACAGTGTTACACAAAGATCCTACTGGTGTTCAGAAGCTATGCAGGCTCATTGTAAAGCCTCAGGTCGATTTAGGACCGTGGCAGGTCAATTACATAATCACAAACTTTCGTAGCTTTAGCGTACGTGCTATTATTGGAGCCAATGAAGCAGATCTTAAGTATTCTTGGGGTGGGATGATCTGATGTATCTTTAAGCTTTCGTGGGGGTGGGGGGGGGGGTGGGGAAATGGAATAAAGAGTCTCCAATTTAAACACATGAATAAAATGCAGTTTAATATAGAAGAGTACATTTTAGTTCAAGTGTGAGAACATAGCAAAAAATATATAGATTGACATGTTGTCAATAAATCATGTAGGTAACATACTTCAAACAAGCCTACTACACTTTTATGTTTCAAGAATCAAACATGTCTTTTTTTATAACCCCAAAACATACATGAGATAAGTTACCTTGCTTTTCAAGGATTTTTTTTTTACGTGGTTTGAAAATAGATATTATAGTTCTTACGAGACTTGTTGTAAATTTTAGGATTTGCTTGTGTAAATTCTGAGATGAACTTGAATGAATATTTTTATTTATTTTTATGATATTTCATAAGTTTTTGTCAAATATTTGTGTGCTGTTCTATATATTGATTCTATATATATATATATATATATATATATATATATATTTATAGGACCTTCAAGCTTACCATGCATATTGTGGACCCTAACGGGTGAGTGAGTGAGTAAGTGAAACAATGAATGTACAAATGAATGAGTGAATGCTTGAGTGAGTGAATGAATGAATGAATAATAGAATGAGTGAAGGAATGAATGAATGAGTGAGTGAGTGATTGATTGATTGATTGAGTGGGTGAGTGAGTGAGTGAGTGAGTGAGTGAGTGAGTGAGTGAGTGAGTGAGTGAGTGAGTGAGTGAGTGAGTGAGTGAGTGAGTGAGTGAGTGAGTGAATGAATGAGTGAGTGAGTGAGTGAGTGAGTGAGTGAATGAATGAGTGAGTGAATGAGTGAGTGAGTGAGTGAATGAATGAACGAACGAACCCAGATTTCATCATTTCTTGGTCAAAATGTCATCGTTTGTTTCTGCTTTTTCTTCATATTTTTCAGATGTACCATGTCATTCCCTTCATAATTCATCAGATTATAACAACTAAAATTGAAAACACAAAAATGCAGCTTCAAGCAGATTAAATTCTAACACTAAACTACTGTATTTTTGTGGTTAGTGTACCCAATAACTTTTGTAACACAAACTCAAAGCTAATTAGAGTCAAACATACTACCCTTAGTCGTCATTCAATATAATACGAAATTGTCAAAGGGAAGTATTTTGCCTGATAGCAACCAACCATACTAGAGTTTATTTGAATTTTTGCCCCTTTCTTGATGTAATATTTGAATAACATTACTTTAAACTAGAACATTGGCTGCTAAAGTGATTCATATTTATAAAAAAGAAAAGCAAAAAAAAAGGTCAAAACAGACATTTTTTGTGTGGTAGCAATCACTTAGAGGGATTAACATTAATGTCAAATATTTAAAATACTACTAGAGTTGAGAGTTTGATTCCTTTCATTGTAGACAATTTGTTTCTTATGCCTTTATTTCCAACATTGATTGCCTAAGCTATACACTGGTATTACATAAGAGGTCAAATTACAGGTCAAAGTACAGGTCAAAGTAGGGTTTTTTGTTTGTTTTAGGTTGTAATACTTTATACAGATTATTGCAAATATTTCTAAAATTCTGGGGTTTCTTGTGATTTTTAGCAATATTTCCATGAAAGCTATTTGAAATAGAATTGTTTATGTTTTCCATATTCATCTAGCAAATTTTGCAAATGAGGTGAAAGTTTAAAAAATTTGGTTACTGGCAATAATAATCATTTTAATCAAATTTAGTATCAATCAAGTACAATATTATATAAATATATTTTGGATATTTTTGGCAAGTTTTTTTTGCAAAATTGTTCTGTAAACTGAACGATACAAGATGAATGCTCTAGTCGTTAGACATGGTACGTATCATTTCTTGGCACAGTGGGAAAGATTAAAAAAAAAAAAACTGTACGCAGCTTAAAGTAGCGACATGGGAAGAATATTATTAGCACGTTGGACGACAAACAGCGCAAATATTGACACTGTAAATATTGACAAACGGAAGGCATAATTTTAGCGGCTACGCGCTCATTGACCTTTGTATCTGGTAGCAGTAATCTGTTTATGGCGCTATTGACTTATTTTGCAAAGTGGTAAAATTATGGCCACTGTCTTTTTCTGATGTATGCCTTTCTGCTGTTTTTTTCAGTCTCATGTGGTAGGGGTTCCCTCGATATACACGTGGAAATCAAATATTGGTCGACTCTCATCTTTTTACGACTTGTTGTTCTTTTTATGACAGAGGAAGAGTCCTTACGAGCTACCTGAAAATTCAAAGACAATATGATGGCGTTCCCCCCCCCCCCCCCCCCCCCCTTGATGGCTCTCTTGACTTTAATAGCCAAACACTAAACTTGTGAAGTACAAGACAGGTACTTTAGGACCTCCCCTTACCTCTCCCCTTCAGATCTTTCTCTCTCTTCCTATCTCTATTGATCATGATTTTAGCATTATTTGTTGAAATCTAGTGATATACAAGTAAATTCAAAACTGTCTGCTTTTTTGAACAATTTTCATCAAGTTTGGAAAGCTATGATATCTGCCCACAAACATTGCTATACTCAATGTAGTCAAGAGTCATGTTACTGGAAGTTGAATTTTAACTTTATACTACTGTCTATTAGCTAGAAAATCTGCATAAATAACAGTTGTTATATAGCAGTGTAGCTGATTTAATATTCATTTTAAAATGAAATATTCACATCTAAATTTGGAAAAATTTTGACTCATTTGAGGTGGGGAAAAAACACATTTATTTGAATTATAATGTATTCTAATTTCTATGTGTGTGTGGGAGTTTGAGTGTGTGTTTAATCACAAAAAAAACAAAAACAAAAAAATGAAGTATTTGCATCCCTCCGCTAATTTTTTTGATCTGGGACGCGGCTTCCTGCCTCAGTAAGACCGCTGAATATTCTAACTTAAAATTGAAGGAAATTTAGATTGCCACTTTAAGTTGCCATGATGCCTTTTTCCAATGAGTTACCATAGCTCCTAAATATGCCAGAAAGTGAGACAATGGTCACTGAGGTGTACAAACTTCAAGAAGCTTTTCATTGTCAACTGCAAAGTATTTTCATTCTGTTTTGAAATTTGACATATTCTTCAACGTCTCAGAATAAGTTTGGATGATTGCAACTGCCAAGAAAATAGTTTGTAAAAGTTTTGGCAGAAAAAATGTAGCCAAAATATGTAAGTAAAAAATTTGGGACTGATAGAAGCTGTGCACCTCGAACAGGGCAAAATAATAACTTAACCAGTATCGCATTACAAATTATTGATAGATGCCAAAAAATGGTCCAATTGCTATACAAGTCAATAGAGATGTATAGCATGATAGGAACCACAGATAACATTCAGCGCCTTCATAACTTAAAGCACTAAAATTTTTCCCTGTTTTAATTCAGTGAATTGACCTTTTGACATTGAAAATCTTAGCGATGCAATGATAATTTGGCAAAGATAACTTATATAATATATAAATGTGCATCTATATAGATGTTTGTAATTTGCAAAACTTCTATTAAAGTTTACAAGCATAAAAATTAATTGTTAGAACGTCGTCATATTATTGAGAAAGATATAATTTTATTTGGTGTAACTGGAAGCAAATGCAAGTTTTATTTCTGGCCATTGCTTCCTACTGCCCAATGGTGCGTCAGAAGTTACTTTCTGAGGTCAAAATGAAAATACAAAAATGGACCGAGTAGTGGAATTTCTAGTACGGTATACCGTACGTCCCATTTACTATGGGTAGTCCTTCTTTGGAACGGAGGGTAGAATGTAGAATATGGTGTTATGAATATTAATATCAATGTAAATGTTATGAAAACTTAAAGGCATTGAAGACTCACACCAAACTGCATGTGGCCATCTGAAAAAGTTAACTCTCTGTTGCTTGCAAGTGACATTTTGTTTGTGTCGCTACAAAATGCAGACAGTAATGAAAAGTGATACCTTAATTGTTATCTTTAGCTGGACCTGACATGTCCATCGCTGTATCGTTTATACACTGTGCTGTGGGTATTGACCACAGCTGTATGTATTGACTGTACACTAGTGTCTAATTACCAACGGTAGCAAGCTGTGTTTGTATTTTCCAGGATCGATGGTGGTGTCTAACACTTTTGTTACACCTCATTCGAAACTAGGTCAGATTACCGGCATTAGACGTTTCTTTTTGCGCGAGTCTTCACACCCTTTAAGTTTTCTGACTATGGAAATGGGGGAAGGGGGATATTTTTGCTCTCTGGTACCACGGAGGCTAGCGATAGCAACTGTAATATTCATGTTTAGACAGCAAAAAGAGTTATTCTGAAGAAAAAGGAGGAATGCAGTACATGGGAATGAGACTAGTTGCTATGTTATAGTGGAGTGAGATCTAAACAGTGGCGACAGGGATAAATATGGCCGACAGCCAGTTAGACAGTGATCTCTTTCTGGTTAACACCGCTGCTGTAAATAGGCCGAGGAACACGGCAAACACAACACTAACAGACAATTTCACTTCTAAATTTTTGTGAAGACATCTACATATGTATATTCACTTGCACAGAGGCAATTGCGGAGAATCAGAAGTGCCCTAGTTTGTAACTACAGTTGAAGTTCTTGTTCTAGTGCGTTAAAATAACAAGTACCAGCTTCTACAATTTTATGAATTTATTACTGAAGTCGTCAAGAGCTAAGGACTTTTTCTTGTCTGAGGGTTTCAATTGACTGCACGGTAATGCTTGCTTGTTGAAGGTATCATACGTTTTATATATATATATATATATATATATATATATATATATCTATATATATATCTATATATATATATATATATATCTATATATATATCTATATATATATATACATACATACATATATATCTATATATATATATATACATACATACATATATATATATATATATATACATACATACATATATATATATATATATATATATATATATAGATATATAGATATGTATATATACGTTTGGTTGATTGGCGTCTATCTTGGTGCAGAGTGCTTTATGTCCGGTGGACAGAGTAAAGTTTGGATGAGAATTAGTTTAGACTAGTGGAACGCTAGTAGTTGTTACTCAAGAGTTTCACGCATTGAGCGACCATGCATCAGACAACTGATAATACAATTTTTAAATATTTGGTGACATTTTTATGAATACATTTGGAAAGCCTTTGAGAGTCTTTAATGAAAGCCGATTTCACATACAGGTCAAAGGGACGACACTGCTCAGCATGGTAGCTATTTAACGCAGTATACTGTGCCCGCATGTGGATACATACGAATTCGTCCTTCACCTTCGCTGTTTCTGGGTGTATGTTACTTAAAACCACTTGAACTTGTGTGTCAACTTCCTTCACCTACGAAATTGTCGTTATCTGTCGGCACTTCCACTTTCAACTGTTTTTATTGTGATTTTTTTACAGCAACTTGGTGATGCTGATTGCGTCTTATAAGCCGTTGGCTGCTTCAATGTCCATACGAACACTTCATAGGTATTAATTTCAATGCAAAATAGATGGCGACAAAGTATCTGGCAGTTTGGAAATAGATGGCAAAACTTGGAACCAAATTTGGTAGAATTAGCTAACAAGTGGGTGATGGGAAGGATCTACTCGTAAATATATATCCTCACCGCATGTAGTCATTGACAAAGATGAAATTATCTCACAAATGTGGGGGTCAACCTAATCTCAAACTTGGCAAAAGACTGACTCCTCTGACTATATTATGAAGACAAAGCACAAACTAAATTACTAAATATTTGATGATGATTGTGATGATGATGTTAGTGGTGGAGGTGGTGGTCGTGATGTTGAAGATGAAGATGAAGGATGTGGAAGTGGTGATGATGATGATGATGATGATGATGATGATGATGATGATGATGATGATGATGATGATGATGATGATGATGATGATGATAGTGATGATAGTGATGATAATGATGATGATGGTGGTGGTGATGGTGATGATGATGATGATGATAGTGATGATAGTGATGATAGTGATGATAGTGATGATGATGGTGGTGGTGATGGTGATGATGATGATGATGATGATGATGATGATGATGATGATGATGATGATGATGATGATGATGATGATGATGATGATGATAGTGATGATAGTGATGATAATGATGATGATGGTGGTGGTGATGGTGATGATGATGATGATGATGATGATGATGATGATGAT